>NC_069502.1:1199294266-1199436766 GCF_027579735.1 Bombina bombina
TGTGGCTCTGGCAAGAAGAGGACTGGCTTAGCGCTCTCTCTGGAGCTTGTTAAGATAAGTAGTAACCGCTTAAAAAAAATAAAGTCAACAAATAAATACTGCTGATTTTCTTCAGTATTTTTTAGTTTTCTTTCATTTTCTTTGCGCACTCATTTGGATATTCTTTTTGTTAAAACGAAATGAAAATCCGATTTTTGTCACAATTGTTCATCGCTACTGTTGATAAACATGGATATTAAAGTATTTGGTAAACATAAACATCTCTTCTCCCGAATCAATACATAAACAATACAGCCTTGAACACTATGGGGCCCATCTATCAAGCTCCGAATGGAGCTTGACTTCCCGTGTTTCTGGCGAGTCTTCAGACTCACCAGAAACACAAGTTATGGAGCAGCGGTCACAAAGACCGCTGCTCCATAACCCTGTCCGTCTGCTCTGAGCAGGCGGACAGGAATTTCCGGAATTCAACCAGATTGAGTACGATCGGGTTGATTGATACCCCCTGCTGGCGGCCCATTGGCCGCGAGTCTGCAGGAGGTGGAGTTGCAAAAGCAGCTCTTGTGAGCTGCTGGTGCAATGCTGAATACGGAGAGCGTATTGCTCTCCGCATTCAGCAATGTTTTGCGGACCTGATCCACACTGTTGGATCAGGTCCGCAAGACATTTGATAAATAGGCCCCTATGTGCTGTGTATTGTAACATTAGGCGCATCACATAAAAACAGAAACAGATTTTTAAGGTAGATTAGAACAATAAAGTCATTAAGTCCGCCCTTATTCTATATAAAGTGTAAGTTGAATTAGTTTCTACGGTAACATTATACTTATCCAATAAATTCTTGAAGTACAATAAATTATTGGTACAATATACTGTATATCTATACCTTTAAATATATATACATGTTTATATATGGGTATTTCATCTACTTAACTGCAAAGGGCTCCAATGCAATAATATATATATATATATATATATATATATATATATATATATATATATATATATATATGTGTGTCTATATATGTAATTATGTGTTTATATGTGTATATATGTAATTATGTGTTTATATGTGTATATATGTAATTATGTGTTTATATGTGTATATATGTAATTATGTGTTTATATGTGTATATATGTAATTATGTGTTTATATGTGTATAAATAAACAAATAAAGCAGAGGTGGTCTCCAATAATGCAAAAAGCCTCTTTCCACACACTTCAACCACTCTCAGTTTACCCTGCCTTCTATCAGACTTATTTCCCTTACCTTTTGTGTCCATTCCCTCTCCTTTAGATTGCAAGCTTGGAAGCCTTTCTACCTGCAGGACACTTTATATTTAATGTGAACTGCTATTGATTGTGCTCAAGGGCAAGGCATTCATCTCCTTTTGTATAGCCCAATTATTGCACCTACAACTGTAATGTACCCCAATATTGTACTTGTTTTGTTTGTGTATGTAATGCATCCCTGTAATGTTTTACTATTAATTGTATAGCGCTGCGTAATCTGCTGGCGCTTTATAAATACCTGATAATAATAATAATAATAGGATCCAAACAAGTCACAACATTTTGGGGTAACTCCCCTTAGTCATGTGGTCATAGGCATCACATGACTAAGGGGAGTTACCCCAAACGCTCTGCTTTATTTTTCTACTTATTGGTGAGTTTGGGCAGTTAGTCACTGTAGGACTCTAATTGGAGTTGTTCTGGTTTTCCCTTTTTTTGTTCAAATATATGTATATATATGTCTGTAAATACATATACACACATATAAATACATAAATACATATGCACACATATAAATACATAAATACATATACACACATATAAATACATATGCACACATATATTGACATATATATATATATCTTTAGAGATGTATATTTACTGTATGTATCTAAATGTTAAAGCCCTTTGTCTGCCTTTTATTTTAACACCTGTGATATCATATTTTTTGAGCCCTTATATAACTTTTATAACTTTTCTGTGCAATATTTTTTTAAAAAAATAATTTTTATTAGATAGTGATATTATGAACGTAAATGTATTTTGTGATATTTTTTATGTTTTGTGCAACTTTTTTGTTTCGCAAAACAGTTAAAGGGATGCTGAACCCAAATTTTTTCTTTCGTGATTCAGATATAGCAGGCAATTTTAAGCAAGTTTCTAATTAACTCCTACTATCAATTTTTATTCATTCTCTTGCTATCTAAACTTACATTCCAGCTTTTCAAATAAAAATACCAAGAGAATGAAGAACATTTGATAATAGGAGTAAATTAGAAAGTTGCTTAAAATTGCCTGCTCTATCTGAATCACAAAAGAAAAAATGTGGGTTCAGTGTCCCTTTAACCCGAGTTGCAGTAATCTTTCTAGAGTAAATTTCGAATGCACTCAAGCGATCACGTTTACTTTCAACTCGTAATAGAAGGAATAAGCCTCAAGAGCGCAAACACCTGCGATAAAACTCTTATCGCTCGCATGCTCCACTCGTATTTTGGACCATTATTTTTTATATCTATGTTACACAGACACATTCATTTGCAGGTATAATGGGATACAATTCATTTTTATTTTTCCACATTTCTTAAACACAAAGGGGCATATTTATCAAGCTCCGTACGGCTCGTCAGAATACAGAAGTTATGAATCAGCGGTCTAAAAGACCGCTGCTCTATAACCTGTCCGCCTGCTCTTAAGCGCCGGACAGAAATCAACCTGATCAAATATGATCGGGTTAATTGACACCCTCTGCTAGCGGCCGCAAATCTGCAGGGGGTGGCAGTGCACCAGCATATGCTGTCTGAATTTATCAATGTGTAGCAAACATGATCCGCTATATCGCACCATAGTAAATTACACCATCATGTCCAATCGCACCATAGTAAATAGGCCCCAAAATCTGTTTGCTATATCGGTAGCAATTTAGAGGTTTTTTATTTTTTGTTCTTTTTGAATAAAATACATATATTCATCATTGACTTTCTAATTTTATGTAACTAAATTCTTATTAAATTAAAACAGATAATTATCAAAGATAATAAAACAATGAAACGTTTCAATTCCTAAAATAATCTACCAATTCTTCCTCTTACATTCAAAATTCACAGAAATAGTATCTTTTTCACTGCGAATACATTTATTTTGTGGAACCTCTAGGTACATAAAGTGGTAGAATATCGAAGAGAAACAACCATTAAGTGAACAATAAGGCACCTTATTTAGACAGTGCTTGAAAAACAAACTTCTGCGAATTAAAGCAATACTTTACTTGTCCAACTTAAAGGATGGTGCCTTTGTGAATGGTGGAGCCTGTGATGGACCTGGGATCTTGTACCCTGAGGTGAGGTCCAGAGCTGTCCCACATACCCTTCTACAAGTGCCACCATAGACCTTCAAGGACAAGTGTTCCTGCTCTTGTGAGTGCTACACAGCTAGTAGCCCTATTCACAGTGATTAAGCCCTGTAGTGAAATAAGCTCTTTCCCTCCCATATAAACACTAGACTAGGCTTAGTGCAGGACAAAGTAACGCATTTTGTGCTAGATTACGAGTGTCGCGTTAATTGTTGCATGCAAACTATATCAGATTTATCACGGTTGTTTGCGCATGTGTGAAGAATTACAAGCAAATGCATTCAGTTCAGTGTAATTGAATTTAACAAGTGTTAACTGTTATGCTAGACTAAAATGTTGCACAAAACACATAATAAATACACTTACAAACACAGTTACACTCATAATAAAAGTTATAAGGGTTCAAAGATTTGAGATCTCGGATGTTAGAAAAAGAAGGCATGCAAAGGACTTTAACATAGAGACTATATTAGAGAAGTACACTAAGCGCCTACTGCATAAAGGACCCTTAGCTCAGATAAAATGACCCCTAGTGGTCAAAGAATATTGAAATTGGATAATCAGAAATATATCTGAGTGCCAACTAGTGGAGGCAGGGTCCAAATGAAACCAAATGTAAGGGTTCCCCAAATGGTTAAAAAGAAACAATTTATTCAAATAAAAACTGGATACTTATACAATGTATCAAAAATAACGGATAAAATATTACATACAATGGTAAAAATTAATTACAGTATAAAAACCATGGATCCATGTATTAACAGTTTACGATAACATCAGTTGACAGAATAGGTGGACTGGATAACAGTTGGTATAATATATTGCACCCTGTCTCCGTTATTAATCAGGTCAGTATGATAGCAAAAAATAATAATAGAGTACCAATCCTCAGACAGATGGGTAATGTGAACGTCCTAAAGCGTGAGATTATTTGCTTTGACTTATTTAATAAAGCTGAATAAATAATATTTTTGGAACTTGCGATTGTTGAATATATCAAGTCGCAATACCTCAATGTTCAAAACGGAACTAATGATGTTCCCGGAGGCGGATACAACCGAGGGTTTAACCGCACTAAAGAGTGGAGGGAATATGCTTCTCTATGTGGTAGTGATGCAAATGAATGATCTAAGTAAATACAATGTGCGGAGTGGATTCAATAGAAAAAAGCTAATATGTTTGGAGACTTTGGACTTTGAGCAGTGTGGCCCAAATCTCTGAATAGCTTAAAACCAAAAACTGATTTAAAGGTGAAAAACACAGTGTACACGGTGCACAAAAAATTCTTTGTGAAAAAATAAGCAGCAATGCTTACTATTTTAGATGAATATAAATACACGCTGTAAATTAGGTACAAATGTCTTATCTTGATAAAGGTCAGTGTATGACCGAAACGCGTTGACTGGTGAGTAATTTTTCGATATTTGGCATTTTATAAACAATCTACACTATTATACATTTTCTTTTTGGCAGAGGGAACAAATCCTGAAACCAACGTTGAACACCATTTTTGCTCAAGAGAATAATCACACATAGAATATGCGAACCAACATGTGATATACACCACTGTCTTTGGGATCGTTTACACTTTTTTGGAACACAAATTTCTTTCTGGATTTGGTTTTGAGTCATCTTTATTTGTGAATCCCATGTTCTGCTGTTTGACATTTTAAATAACTGTATAAGAAAGACTGCATTGTACTGTTTGGATTTTGGTTTTTCTGACATTTCACAAAAAAACTTTTTTGACCACTTCGTATATATTTAATTAACTGTACGCACACTCTGCATTTTTTTGACACCACTTTGCCTATTTGTATCACATTTGTTTGGTATTGATACATTTACCTTCTCTTCTTTACATTATTTGAAGATAAGACATTTGTACCTCATTTACAGTGTGTATTTATATTCATCTAAAATAGTAAGCATTGCTGCTTATTTTTTAACAAAGATTTTTTTGTGCACTGTGTACACTGTGTTTTTCACCTTTAAATCAGTTTTTGGTTTTAAGTTATTCAGAGATTTGGGCCACGCTGCTCAAAGTCCAAAGTCTCCAAACATATTAGCTTTTTTCTATTGAATCCACTCCGCACATTGTATTATCTTAGATCATTCATTTGCATCAATACCACATAGAGAAGCATATTCCCTCCACTCTTTAGTGCGGTTAAACCCTTGGCTGTATCCGCCTCCGGGAACATCATTAGTTCCGTTTTGAACATTGAGGTATTGCGACTTGATATATTCAACATTCGCAAGTTCCAAAAATATTATTTATTCAGCTTTATTAAATAAGTCAAAGCAAATATTCTCACGCTTTAGGACGTTCACATTATCCATCTGTCTGAGGATTGGTACTCTATTATTATTTTTTGCTATCATACTGACCTTAATTAATAACGGAGACAGGGTGCAATATATTATACCAACTGTTATCCAGTCCACCTATTCTGTCAACTGATGTTATCGTAAACTGTTAATACATGGATCCATGGTTTTTATACTGTAATTAATTTTTACCATTGTATGTAATATTTTATCTGTTAATTTTTGATACATTGTATAAGTATCCAGTTTTTATTTGAATAAATTGTTTCTATTTAACCATTTGGGGAACCCTTACATTTGGTTTCATTTGGACACTGCCTCCACTAGTTGGCGCTCAGATATATCTCTGATATATATATATATATATATATATATATATATATACACACACACAGTATCTCACAAAAGTGAGTTCACCCCTCACATTTTTGTAAATATTTTATTATATATTTTCATGTGACAACACTGAAGAAATGACCCTTTGCTACAATGTAAAGTAGTGAGTGTACAGCCTGTATAACAGTGTAAATTAGCCATTAGTGTCTAAACCATTGGCAACAAAACTGAGTACACCCCTAAATGGAAATGTCCAAATTGGGCCCAAAGTGTCAATATGACGACATCACGGAGCAGGTGGATGTAAGAGACCCTGCACTCCCCCACCTTCCGTTTGAGGATGCCCCACAGATGCTCAATAGGGTTTAGGTCTGGAGAAATGCTTGGCCAGTCCACACCTTTACCTTCCGCTTCTTTAGCAAGGCAGAGGTCATCTTGGAGGTGTGTTTGGGGTCGTTATCATGTTGGAATACTGCCCTGCGGCCCAGTCTCTGAAGGAAGGGGATCATGCTCTGCTTCAGTATGTCACAGTAGATGTTTGCATTCATGGTTCCCTCAATGAACTGTAGCTCCACAGTGCCGGCAGCACTCATGCAGGCCCAGACCATGACACTCCCACCACCATGCTTGACTATAGGCAAAACACACTTGTGTTTGTACTCCTCACCTGGTTGTCGCCACATACGCTTGACACCATCTGAACCAAATAAATGTATCTGGACATGGTTCAATTAATCAATGTCCTTAGTCTGCTTGTCTTCAGCAAACTGCAGGCTTTCTTGTGCTTTATCTTTAGAAGAGGCTTCCTTCTGGGATGACAGCCATGCAGACCAATTTGATTCAGTGTGCGATGTATGGTCTGAGCACTGGCAGGCTGACCCCCCACCCCTTCAACCGTTGCAGCAATGGAACCTGTCCTGTGAAACCACTGGTCTTGCCAACTGTGCTGCAGCTCAGTTTCAGGGTCTTGGCAATCGTGTTATAGCCTAGTCATCTTTATGTAGAGCAACAATTCTTTTTTTTAGATACTCAGAGGGTTCTTTGCCATGAGGTGCAATGTTGAACCTCCAGTGACCAGTATGAAAGACTGTGAGAGCGATAACACCTGAGACCTTGAAACACTAACGAGTCACATGACAACGAGGAGGGAAAATGGCAAATTGGGCCCAATTTGGACATTTCCACTTAGGGGTGTACTCACTTCTGTTGCCAACGGTTTAAACATTAATGGTTGTGTGTTGAGTTATTTTGAGGGGACAGCAAATTCACACTGTTATACAGGCTGTACACTCACTACTTTACATTGTAGCAAAATGTCATTTCTTCAGTGTTGTCACATGAAATATATATGTACATTATTGGAGCCCTTTGCAATTAAGTAGCTGAAAACATGAAAAATCATATTTATGCAACATTCCTATTTAATAAAGTGTTATACTGTGTATTTACTGTAAATATTTATAATATAAGGGTAATTTGTTGTTTGTTTTTTGGTTTATGTGTGACCACTAGATGGCATTACTTCAGATGTATCTGAGGAAACAGGTATAGTGAGGGTGTGGTTTGTAAGGGTTTATACGATGTATAGATTCTATGTGTAACCATACATGACTAAGGACTAGGTTTGTTTTGTGGTCTGGCTGTGATTATTATACAGATTGTACTGAATAAATCTGATGAAGAGACTGTTGGTGCGGCTCTTTTTCCTGAGGAATACGTTTAAGCAGTTGCAATATTTTGAAGTTTGGCTTTTTGCGTATGTGGACAGTAGTGCAAAAACTTGTAATACGTGCACAAAAAGCTTGCTTCTAGTGCAGTTAATGTACGAGCAGTAGTGATAAATAACGCTCTATTCATAATCTAGCCCATAATAATTGATTGCTTTATGCAGTTTTGTTAAAAATATTTTGGGCAATGAGATTGGCAAAGTGCCTTGTATTTGCATATCTTTAAGCAACAATTCATAATTTCTTGAAAATGGTAGATGTTAGTCAGGGGAAATATGTATTCCTAAACATTTTATAGATTTATTTTGTAGTTTAAATTTGTAGTCTCTTATTCCTAGTAATTTTGACTTAGTCTTATTTCTTTTAAAGTTGGACATTTGCTGTCTAGTTCTGTCATTAAATCTGATAGGGAAAGTAATATATTAGTGGTCCAGCAAAAGTCTAGAGCACACTAACACCAGAGAGCACAAGTGCGCTAATCCTTTACATAATAGACTTCTATGGGGTGCAATGAAATCTCATGTTGACTATTAAAATAGAAAAGGCAGCACTCCAAAAATCATTGTGAGTAAAAAATATAAAGGTTTATTCGACAACGTTAAAAGAACATGCATAATGCAACAATTGCAATCAGGGGAGGAGGCGGATATACAGAAATAAAAAAGAAGAAAAGAAAGAAGAAAAAGAAAAAACAGAAAACATAATTCAAACAATATTCAAAATATCCATTAAATGATACCACAAATTGATATTAACTTATTTGACAAAAAACGGTAATAAGATACATCCATATATCTGATTCAAAAAATCATAGCAAGCATATACTATAGCATGCATTATGAGATTGATGAATACTCCACATGTTAAAATATCAAATGATCTTACATCAAATACGGTAATTATAACTATTTATGTTAAACATATTCATTCCTATTCTACAAAGTAACTAATATCCCATTCCTTATTAAGTTCTAGGGGGGCCCTGGTGTCTAATTACCAAATCCAATATAATTCCTTTTTGGAAAGGATTTTATATATATTACCACCCCTAAGAGGCTTTTTGGCTAGATCAATAACTTTGACAGTGAATTTGGATTCATTGGTAAAATGAAAACAGTAGAAGTGTCTGGCTACACTAGAGTCCTTGTTATAATTCTTAATGTCCCTCTTGTGTTCACCTATCCTTGACCTTAAAGCATGTGTAGTCTGTCCTTCATATTGTTCATGACACAGTGTGCACTCAGTAAAGGTATATCACAAAAGTTTGATCCCCATTTGGACACCCTTCTCCCTTCTTCTGCTTCCTGCTCTACGCGTCCTTTTCCTTTTCGTAAAGGGACGTCCTGGTTCTTAACCTTTAGATGTACTACAACTTCATTCTCCTCAGAGTTGACATCCAGCGAACCCTGTAACGAAAAAGAAGGATGGGGAGAGAGAGAGAGGAGGAAGAGGAACTTTCTTCTGATGACACCGAATCTTAATCGTAATGTTATGAATTCTGGTGATAACTGGTGATGACTGCCTATGATCGGAATTCTACAGATCTTATTGAAAATTAAAATTTTGACTTTAAAGATATTTGTACTTTAGAACAACTAAAGGATTTAGACCTAGGCAGTAACAAATCTAATGACTCTAGCATTTCCAAGCCGAAAATAATGAAATCTGACTTCTATCCCACCCAGTCCAGGGGTATACACCTCAATATATTTAAAAAACAAGTTGAAAAAGAGATTATGGAATTAGGTAGCAGAACCAGAATGAAAAATCAAGGTGTTAATTTAACAAGTAAACAAAAAGTAGCAATCAAACAGTTTGAAAGTAACCAAAATGTAGTAATTAGAACATCCGACAAAGGTGGGAATGTTGTAATAATAAACAAGGCAAATTTACATCAAGGAAGCACACAGACCGCTAAATGATGGAATTACATATAGGAAGCTTTCACATAATCCTGAAAAGGAATTTGCCAAAAAATAGGACAAACTTATTGCTGACGCAGTAACATTAGGTTTTATGACAAATGAGGAAGCCTTTTCTTTAATTCCACAGCATCCCATGACACTGATCTTTCACCACCTACCTAAAATGCATAAAAGCTTAGTCAACCCACCCGGGTGCACGATTATTCCCGGGATTGGTTCATTATTTGAACCGTTATCTGAGTGGGTTGACTCAGTCTTACAACCTCTGGTCCAAGGTCTTATTAGTTATTATTTGAAAGATTCAAGTCATCTATTATCGATTCTTAAAAGAATGAATTGGCATGAGGATAATAGGTTGTGGTGATAGATGAAGTGTCATTATACTCATGCATACCGCATAGTTTGGGTTTACAGGTGATTGCATTTTTCCTTAACAGTTGTACCAACTATTCAGATGAGTTCAAGTTGTTTTTGTGTGAGACTGTCGAGTTCCTACTATCCCACAACTATTTTATGTTCGATGGTGAACACTTTTTGCAGACTTGTGGTACAGCGATGGGGGCGAAATTTGTGCCCTCATTCAGTAATTTGTTTGTGGGGTGGTGGGAACTTGGCAGTCTCTACAACAGTAACAATACATTTTGGGAGAACATCTGTATGTATATGAGATGTATTGATGATCTAATTTTTGTGATCAAAGGTGAATTTGTATTTGAGGATTTTCTCACATTTGTTAATACGAATGATTTGGAATTGAGGTTCACTGGAGACATTCAAAATAGTAAGATTAATTTTCTAGAACTAATGCTAGAGGGTTCTGTCCAGCACAACATGATCATTACTGACACATATAGAAAAATAACATCTGGTAATACGATACTGCATGCGAAACCATGTCACTCAAATCATTTGATAAAATCAATACCAAAGAGTCAGTTTTTGAGGCTTAAGAGGAACACTAACTCTGAGGAGTTGTTTAAACTTCAGGCGGATAAACTTAAAGACAGACTAAGTGCAAGGGGGTATGATCCAAATTTACTTTAACAAACATTTGATGATGTTAGGATGATGTCAGGGTCCACCAATTTCTGTAAGACAGGCTATACACCAAATAAAACTACATTTAATAATGAGACACTAGTCTTTTCAATAGAACTGTCTTTAAAATATAATGAACTATGTAACATTATTAAAAGAAATGTATCCATATTGAAAGGGGATGAAATTCTATCAGATGTAGTGGACAAAGTTAAATTTGTTTCTAAAAAAGCGCCCACACTTGCCAATAGACTTTCTCCCAGCATGGTTAATAGTAATATAAGAGAATCAAGAGGTAATTGGTTGTCTAAAAAAGGCACCTTTAAATGTCTGTCCAGGAATTGTCTCACTTGCCAAGTCATTTCATCTGGTGTTGATTTTTGTAGCTGGGTGAATAAGCAGAATTTCAAAATTGAGCATTATGCCAACTGTGCCACAACTTTTGTTATATACCTTATTGAGTGCACACTGTGTCATGAACAATAGTAGGACAGACTACACGTGCTTTAAGGTCAAGGATAGGTGAACACAAGAGGGACATTAAGAATTATAACAAGGATCTAGTGTAGCCAGACACTTCAATTGCTTTCATTTGACCAATGAGTCCAAATTCACTGTCAAAGTTATTGACCTAGCCAAAAAGCCTCTTAGTGTTGGTAATATATATAAAATCCTTTCCAAAAAGGAATTATACTGGATTAGGAAATTAGACACCAGGGCACCCCTAGGACTTAATAAGGAAAGGAATATTAGTTACTTTGTAGAATAGGAATGAATATGTTTAACAGAAATAGTTATAATTACCATATTTGATGTAAGATCATTTGATATTTTAACAGGTGGAGTATTCATCAATCTCATAATACATGCTATAGTATATGCTTTCTATCGCCTAGATTACGAGTATTGCATTAGCCTTAAAAATCAGCGTTGAGGGGTCCCAACGCTGCTTTTATACGCCCGCTGGTATTACGAGTCTGGCAGGTACAGGTGTACCGCTCACTTTTTTCCGCGTCAATGATACGTCAATTGCATATCCTATCTTTTTAATGGGATTTTCCTAACGCCTGTATTACGATTGCTGGAAAAAGTGAGCGGTAAACCCTCTCCTGTCCAGACTCCTACCTTATTTAAAAGTCAGTAGTTAAGAGTTTTATGGGCTAGGTAAAGTGCTAATAGGTACACTAACACCCATAAACTACCTATTAACCCCTAAACCGAGCCCTCCCACATCGGAAACACTTTAATAAAATTGTTAACCCCTAATCTGGCGACCGGACATCGCCGCCACTGTAATAAATATATTAACCCCTAAACCGCCGCACTCCCATCTTGCAAACACTAGTTAAATTTTATTAACCCCTAATCTGCCGTCCCTAACATTGCCGACACCTATTTAAATTTATTAACCCCTATTCTGTCGCACCCAACCTCGCCGCTACTATATTAAATTTATTAACCCCTAAGTCTAACCCTAAGTCTAACCCCCCTAACTTAAATATAATTTAAATAAAACAAAATAAAATTACTGCAATTAAATAAATTAATCCTATTTAAAACTAAATACTTACCTATAAAATAAAACATAAGATAGCTACAATATAACTAATAGTTACATTGTAGCTAGTTTAGGATTTATATTTATTTTACAGGCAACTTTGTATTTATTTTAACTAGGTACAATAGTTATTAAATAGTTATTAACTATTTAATAACTACCTAGTTAAAATAAGTACAAATTTACCTGTAAAATAAATCCTAACCTAAATTACAATTACACATAACACTACACTATCATTAAATTAATTACATAAACTAACTACAATTAATTACAATTAAATTAAATAAACTAAAGTACAAAAAAACCCCACTAAATTACTGAAAATAAAACAATTATTACAATTTTTTGAAGCTAATTACACCTACTCTAATCCCCCCAATAAAATAAAAAAGCCCCCAAAATAATAAGATTCCCTACCCTACACTAAATTACAAATATCCCTTAAAAGGGCCTTTTGCGGGGCATTGACCCAAAGTAATCAGCTCTTTTACCTGTAAAAAAAATACAATACACCCAACATTAAAAACCCACCATCCACACACCCAACCCTACTCTAAAACCCACCCAATCCCCCCTTAATAAAACCTAACACTACCCCCTTGAAGATCACCCTACCTTGAGCCGTCTTCACCCAGCCGGGCAAAGTGGACCTCCAGAGGGGCAGAAGTCTTCATCCGATCCGGCCAGAAGAGGACATCCAGAAGGTAGGGTGATCTTCAAGGGGGTAGTGTTAGGTTTTATTAAGGGGGGATTGGGTGGGTTTTAGAGTAGGGTTGGGTGTGTGGGTGGTGGGTTTTAACATTGGGGGGGTATTGTCTTTTTTTTTTTTACAGGTAAAAGAGCTGATTACTTTGGGGCAATGCCCTGCAAAAGGCCCTTTTAAGGGCTATTTGTAATTTAGTGTAGGGTAGGGAATTTTATTATTTTGGGTGTTTTTTTTTAAATTTTATTAGGGGGATTAGAGTAGGTGTAATTAGCTTAAAAAAATTGTAATTATTTTTTTTTATTTTCGGTAATTTAGTGGGGTTTTTTTTGTACTTTAGTTAATTTAATTTAATTGTAGTTAGTTTATGTAATTAATTTAGTGATAGTGTACTGTTAGGTGTAATTGTAATTTAGGTTAGCATTTATTTTACAGGTAAATTTGTACTTATTTTAACTAGGTAGCTATTAAATAGTTAATAACTATTTAATAACTATTGTACATAGTTAAAATAAATACAAAGTTGCCTGTAAAATAAATATAAATCCTAAGATGGCTACAATGTAACTATTAGTTATATTGTAGCTATCTTATGGTTTATTTTATAGGTAAGTATTTAGTTTTAAATAGGATTAATTAATTTAATTATAGTAAATTTATTTAAATGTATTTATTGTTAGGGGTTGTTATTGTTAGGGTTAGACTTAGGTTTAGGGGTTAATAAATTTATTATAGTGGCGGCGACGTTGGGGGTGGCAGATTATGGGTTAATAAATAAAATGTAGGGTTCGGCGATGTTGGGTGCATCAGAATAGGGGTTCATAAGTATAATGTAGGTGGCGGCGGTGTCCGGAGCGGCAGATTAGGGGTTAATAATATAATGTAGGTGGCGACGATGTCGGGGGCAGCAGATTAGGGGTTAATAAGTGTAAGATTAGGGGTGTTTAGACTCGGGGTTCATGTTAGGTGAAGACATAAATTTTATTTCCCCGTTAGGAGCTGAACGCTGCTTTTTTGCAGGTATTAGTTTTTTTTTCAGCCAGCTCAGCCCCATTGTTTCCTATGGGGAAATCATGCACAAGCACGTTCAGCCAGCTCACCGCTGACTTAAGCAACGCTGGTATTGAGGTGAGATGTGGAGCAAAATTTTGCTCAACGCTCACTTTTCTGAGGCTAACGCCGGCTTGCAGAAAACTCGTAATACCAGCGTTGTCTTAAGTGAGTGGTGAGAAAAAAAAGGCTTGTTAGCACCGCATACCATTACCGACAAAAACTTGTAATCTAGCCGTATGATTTTTTGAATCAGATATATAGATGTATCTTATTACCTTTTTTTGTCAACTAAGTTAATATCAATTTGTGGTATCTTTTAATGGGTATTTTGAATATCGTTTGAATTATGTTTTCTGTTTTTTCTTTTTCTTCTTTCTTTTCTTCTTTTTTTATTTCTGTATATCATTGTCACTGTCCCACGCCCACATCAACGCACGCTGGGAAGCAATCTGACACACAGCGCTCTAGCCGGCTTGTGAACGTCTGTGAGTGTCTGCTTCTTGCGTTCAGCGTTTTTTTACACTTTCTATACTGACATGTAACAGGACTTTTTGTTAAAAGAGACTTTGGACTCTTGCATACCGATTTCAGGGAGCTACTACCGACAGAGTTGAAATATCAGCACAGCTGTTTTATCACAGACTCGTTACTGATAAGAAACGACTTGAAGGAGAAAACTGCTATCCCGGGTTTGCATTGAGCCAGACTGTTGGTCCTTTTACTATCGTGCCTGCACCATACCTCATATGTTTGAGGGTGAAAAGTTTGAGTGAGTTTTGTATATATATGTGTTCATTAAACATTTTTGCATTATACTACTCTTAGATCAGTCCTATGTGCGCTCCTGTCCCTTCTTTGTTTTATCATTGTCACTGTACCTACGTTAGCATGTTCATTGTTATACACTTACGTGAATTGAAAAGATTACATCATTATGTGATTATTTATAACTTAATAAACAACCATACTTGCAATGACATCATAACAATTTTTCTGGAACTTTTTGAGCTAATTTTCATAATGTGATACAACACAATTATTTGTAGTAATAATTTCACTTACAAGTATAAATTTGTATTGTGCAATTTTGATTTTAATGTGTTGTTGTTGCATATCTGTTTAATACACTTGTATAGCGCACATATGTTTATATTATTTGTATACTGTTTCTAAGGGAACTTTTTTTTCAGCTCTTGGATTGGCTGTAATTATCTTTTAAAGGTGTGTTATACTGCTGTGGAGTCATCCTATTATTAAGTGCCGCACGGCACAAAACATGTCAGGACTCCGCCTCCTCCCCTGATTGCAATTGTTGCGTTTTGCATGTTTTTTTAACGTTGTTGAATAAACCTTTACATTTTTTACTCACCAGGATATTTGGAGTGCTGCCTTTTCTATTTTTGTAACATTTTGGGGCTGGCTCGGTTCATCTTTCTTTTGGCTGGCCCACCGCCAACAGTGCACGTTCCAGCTTGCCGGAAATCACTGGCTTGGATTGGACCACAGCACACACACCTCCCGGGCTGTAGCAACGTCATCATCTTTGCACTATCATGTTTACTATTGCTTGAGTGCTAAGCCAAAGGTGTTATAAACTCAAGATGCACAAAGTTGAAGGTCAAATAGTATAGTTCTTGACCTTCACTTACTTTTAAACTATTATTTTCTATTGAAATATATGTTTAAAACAACAAACACATACACATATCACGTATGCATACACATATATGCCTACACAAATATAAAAACACACACATACATACAGTACATATGTACACATACATATCAGATATACATACACACATATACATACACATATATACACACACATACATATACACATTTGGGTGAAATACTTACCATACTATATTATACATGTGTTTTGTTATGCATATATTTAAGCATTAACACTTTAGGTCTCCAAAAGCACTGCATTTTCTAGCTCTATTTTGTATTGCACTTGAGCGCAACACTTAACTCTATCCATTCAAACCATGGCCATGACCTGTGATGGAAAGGATTAACAAACCCTGAAACTATCACCAGTTTGTGACATACAGAAATAACCAACCATTTCAACTTTAACCAGATTGTAACAGACAGGCCACTCTAGGCGAGTCTGTGGGTTAACAAAACTCTGCTTTAGACCCAGAAAAATGCCCAAAACTCCCATTTAATTCCATCCACACTAAACTATTTCTGATGCCATAATTTAGGAAACTCTAACGAAAACCCAGACTAATGGATTAAGAAACCCAAAAACACAATTTGGCAAAAATCGACTAAAAATACAATGATATTATATTTGTCTCTTTGGTAGCATTAGCCAACACTTAATAAAGGAATATTTTTTATGAACAAAAAAGCCACAGCTCAATTATATAAAAACAAACAAACAAACAAACCAAACAATAAAAATTACACAAAGCAAACAGATTTAAAATAAAAAGGAAAAAAATAACAGAACCTAATACTTCCCCAGAACAGATTCTTGTCACAAAGGAGATTGAAGATCACCTGTGCTATAGTAGACTTTGTAAATGACAAATGTATTCAGCCAGATTCAACTAAATGTACCTTAAATTGAGCCCAGGACTGGGTCTTGGCAGGAGACACTGTCTTCTGTTACTTTGTGTTGACAACTTGGCCCATAAATATTACTGTAGTGAGAAGACTAAATTGCACCTTGCATCTGGTATACCAGATATAAACAATACAAATAATCATCCCAGAAGTTTTACTTTTTAGACAGGGTTTTGGTTTGTGTTTTAAAAATATAAATAGCAAAAATATAAATACAGGACACAGAAAAAAAAAATAGCCCATGGCGTCCTGAAATCTTGAGGTTTTCATGAAACAATGAGGCTCCGAAACTGCTCTATGAGCTTCGTAAATGGAGCCCATAGTCTCCAGAGTAACAATGCATAAGTGGGACCCAGCTGAACACATCTGGTGAGCCAACCAGTCACCTACTTTATTAGTGCATTACTGCTCCTAATCTAAAAGAGACTAAGGGAATGAAGTAACTCTGATAACAGAAGTCTATTAAAACTGCATGCTCTATCTGACACATGAAAGTTTAATTTTGGCTTTTGTGTCCTTTTAATTGTTAAAAAAATATCACATAGTATCAAAGAAATGTCACCCTACCTAGAGCAATTCAAAGTTTATCTGCTATATACGGCATCATTCTACAATTTGTGCTAGTATCTTACAAGAGGAAGATTTCAGCAGATAGAGCAATAAACCTATTTTCATTGTGTTTACTAGACTTTAAACCGCTATTTATTTCTCTGCTGAGAATTGTGACCTTTGTAATGGTAATATAAAAGACGATACTTGATTAATGAACTCGCCATGTGAGATTTCACTGCAGCCTGTTGCCCAGTTTAGTGCATTTAATATTTTGTAGAGTGTAATAAATCAAGTATAGCACCAAATGTTTTCCATCTGGGAATTTTGACTGCATGAAGCACCAGACGGAATGTTCTATTTTACAAATATCATTGAGCAGCAAGAAAAAGAATGTTTCCCTTTTCAATTTGAGAATTAATGTTGAAACTTATCTCTGACAAGCAAGAAATATAAGTAACTTGCCAAAGATGCAGGGACGTGCAATCAGGGGAGACAGAACCTCACCTGCCATGAAAAGAAAAAAAATAATAATGTGAAAATAAAATGAAAAATAAAAACTCACCAAATTTTCTGAGCTTCACTGAAAATGCAGGGAGATAGGCAGTGACTAGCTCAGCCCCCCTTGATTGTGCAACCGCTTAGCTTGTGCTAGATGGTGCTCGGGCCCACTGTCTGACAGGCCAGGCATCATATAATATAATTAGGCCAATTTTGAAAAAGCCCCTGGTGAGGCAGCTATCATATCTGCCTCATGGGGGGGGGGGGCTTGTCTTGAGCCAGTGTTAGAGAAGCACCCTCTATGACAATCTGTGGGTGGGAACTACTTAGAAGGGATCAATCATAAAAGTCCAGCTCACACTGTTATTAGATGGGTGCACGCTATAGCTAGGCACTGCACAGCCCAGCAAAAAATTCCAGAGCAAAAAATGAATAGCAGCACTCCAATAGAGTTATCTTCAAACTTTTATTGCATATCCAGGAGTACAAAAAGACAGCAACGTTTCGGACTACAAATGTTGCTGTCTTTTTGTACTCCTGGATATGCAATAAAAGTTTGAAGATAACTCTATTGGAGTGCTGCTATTCATTTTTGCTCTCAACTACTTAGAAGGGAGCATTGCAGGAGCTACTAGTTGATTGAGCCTGCTATCCCCAGTCCCATCACTGCCTAGCCTGTCTACTCTCGGACTCTCAGGCACCCGGGGGCAAGATTCAGCCTTCACCCAGTCTACTCTGCACTGCAGATAAGAAAGGGGCTCTTGTGGGCTTGTCCCTCTCTGCCCCACTCTCCAGATCATCTCCCCATCCTTCACTCACTCTCTCTCCCTCAGGATTATAAAGGCCAGAAGCGCCACAGTATTTACCTCTGGCCTGTATCCCGGTCCAGGACCAGCAGTGATAGTGAGTGACATGCTGCTGGCCTTTATAATCCTGAGGGAGAGAGTGAAGGATGGGGAGATGGTCTAGAGAGTGGGGCTGAGATGGACTGGTCCCCAAGAGGGTCTGTGGGCTGATCTCAGATCTCCCGCACCATTTATTTTGCAGTGGGTCTTTTGTCATCGGTTTTCCCACTCACTCTCTCAAAAGTTTTACTTAAGTGTTGTGGAATTTTTTTATGGGAATTCTTTTTTTACATGGCTGCAGTCTTGAAGTCCGCCTGTTATCTCAGTGCATTTTAACAGTTTTTCACATGTTAGAATAGCTAAAATGCAAGTCTGTAAAAAAAAAAATTGGAGTACACTGTCCCTTTAACATAAACATTACAACATGGTTTAAATTTAAATTTTTATGTATATGCATAAGCATTTAATTTTTACATGGCTGACTCTAGAAAATTATACGCTTCCTGCTTTTTGATGAATACTGGAATAGGACAATGCAGGTGTTCTGTGTGGGTGGAACTATTCGGGGCAAGGGTGGAAAACTCAGTTTAGAGTTTTGGGGGTTTCTGGGCAGGTTTTCGGAGGTCCAATAATTTTTCATAAGGAAACTAGGACAGAAATTTGCAAGGAAAAGAGGAAGGGTAGAAATTCGGCAAGGGCTTCTATTTTAGGATTTTTATACAAATTGTTTTAATATTGGGAGCTTTTTTGCTGAGAATATCTTACACAGTGTCACACAACTTGCATAACCTCTGCTTCCCACTGGCTACTTGGTATTATGTTCTGCTTCTGTCAGCCAATGGGCAGACAGCACAGTCAGATGAATCAGGGAAGAGGGGATGCAGTCACAGCTTTCAGGAGGATTAGCTTTTTAACATTTAGCACTGAGATTATATCATGTACTGAGAATAGAATTGCCACTCCGGCCATGTTTTCCTGGAAAATTATTATTATTAAAAGTTACACATGCTGCAGGATATGGAGGGAGGAACATGAATAGTGCTGTCCAGGATTACTATTCGTGTGCTGACCAGTGGTGCAAATTCATGTTCCCCTCTGAACACCCTACAGCATGTGTAACTCATAAGTGTCAAGGAAAACATGGCTGAGGTGGCAACCCAAACTGAGGGGATGGTGAATTCAAGCTACTTCTATCACAGGTGTCAGCAAACTTGGCACCCCAGATGTCTTGGAACTACATTTCCCATGATGCTAAGCCAGCATAAAGAGTGTCTCAGTATAATGGGAACTGTAGTTCCAAAACATCTAGGTGCCAAGGTTGCTGACCTCTGCTCTATCGGGTTTATATGTATGTTTATCTGGCTCTAAAATTTCTACAAATGCAATAAAGAACACTATATCATATTGTTGTAGCAGCTTTTCTTACTAGTCAGTCTGGTTTGAAATTTCCATTAAATTAGTTGACTTAAAGGGACATAATAACCATATGCTAAATCACTTGAAAGTGATGCAGCATAACTGTAAAAAGCTGAGAGGAAATATCACTTGAACAGCTCTATGTAAAAAAGGAAGATATGTTACCTCAAAATTTCTTCAGCTCACAAGAGTAAGTGTTCTGTGAACAGTTATCCTTCAGCTATTGTCAGTTGCAAGTTAAAAAATACCCAGCATCAATAGCCAATTGACTTCAGCAGTGATGAGGTCATGCAATTGCTTTACTGGGATCTCATGAGGTTTCAAGGTAAACTTCTTTAAACTGAGTAGAGAAATTATATGACTATGCTGCAAATGACAGATGCCCACTAGTCTAGGACTAGCTTCCTAATTGACTGCTTAAAATCCCTTTACAAATGGGATTCATTTTGAGGTAAAATATCTTCCTTTTTTAAATAGAGATGTTCAGTGGATATTTTCTAGTCAGCTATGCTGCATCCCTTTCAAATACTTCCACATTTGGGTGTCATGTCCCTTTAACTAAGAATCAACAACTAGAAAGAAAAGAACATACAAAGGGGTATATTTATCATAGTGCAAGTGGATATATGCTGTCAGAATTTATAATTGCACCAGCAGTTCTTGTGAATTGGCCACTAGCAGGGAGTGTCAATCAACCTGATCGTATTCGATCGGGTTGATTTCTGTCCGCGGCCTCAGAGCAGGCAGACAAGTTATAGAGCAGCGGTCTGAAGGCTCGAGCGGAAACAGGGGCATCAAGCTCCATTCGGAGCTTGATAATTTGGCCCCAAAGTGTTAGATATAACAAGCAGATATCTTTTCCTTGTAGTTAGAATGGTTTAGTAATATATTAATAGCATGGTCTGTTTCATTGCTCACAATGCCATCATGTGTATCCCCTGGAGAGCAGTGTTTATTACTCTGGCACTTTGGCCGTGCAGACTATGGGGCCTATTTATCAAAGGACTCGCTGCCAATCGGCCACCAGCAGGGAGGTGTAAATCAACCAGATCGTACTTGATCGGGTTGATTTACGGCGATTCCTGTCCGCCTCGTCATAGCTGGTGTTTCTGGCGAGTCTGAAGACTCGCCAGAAACACGGGCCCACAAGCTCCGTTCGGAGCTTGATAAATGGGCCCCAATATGACACTGAATATTTTTGCAGCCTTGGCCAGTCTCTCCCAGACAAACAGTTGTTTTAGACAACAGTCTTTTTACAACAGTCCCTTTGTAACTGCCTTAGTGCAACATCCCATACTGCAACTCATGCTTCTTTAGTGGCTGACCAATCATTTCATTGTTACATAACAAAACAAAGAAATGTAGAAAGACAGGAACCACTTGTCTCAGTTAGGAAAAGTAAAAAGCGGTGGGGTTTTCCAGTGGGAGGAGTTGTCCTGAGCTAAGCACACGCTGAGACTGGCATGTAGCGTGGAGTGTGGAGCTCAGGCACTATACACTGTTATCATCCCCTGCAGATGCTCCCGTTGTCGGCATGGTTGGCGCCCTAGGGAGCTGGGCTATAGCATCGTAAGCCCAAGCAGGAAAACCCGCAAATAATAGCGTTTGGCTCCCTGGTCAGAGCCACAACTTTTGCTACTACTTAAAGTCTGAGGAAAAGTGAAGAAAATGGACACCCAGTTCATTCAAAATAGGCTAAAGCTAAAGTATACACACAAAAAAGAAAAAAAAAAAAGGTATTTGGCTTACTGTGCTGCAGTTTCCAAGCTAGACCCCCCCTGGAGGGGCTGGATCACTGTGTGTTACAGGACCTAGGCTGCAGCGGATCGTCCCGGTACCGAAGATGTCCTGTGCTCATTGTGGGGTCATGTTGGCGGCCTCCTAGGGCACTACTCTGGTGTATTGCTTGTCCCAGTCTGGAAGGCGTTGGTTCTAAGGTCTCCCGTGAGTGGTGAGCCGGTCGGGCACAGACGGAGTATCCCGCCCAATTGGAGGGCTCGGTGGTGGCGAGCCTACTGTATTGGCCAATAGGAGCTTGCTTGGGACAGTGTGCCAGGGTATCGTAGGCACAGATGTGAGTTTACTTGCTTTTGTTGTCAGAAGGGAACTAATAAGAAAAGCTTTGGATTTATTTCCTTCAATTCCGGCAAAGTTTTGAAGTGTGGAAAGACAGTGCTGAACATTGCAACTTATGCTAAGGGTTTTACTTACAGGTTTCTATCTCTGTTTGTGTGCTTTGTTTTTGGTTTAGTTTAAAGGGAAAGGGGGAAGCAGGGGGAGAAAAAAAAAGGAAAAAAGAGGTATGTCATATAATAACGATTGATTGTACAGAGCCTCATTATTTAACCCCTTGTGTATTAATCCATTAATCCAGCTGTTATTTTATACAAATAAGTACAGCATATGCCAATTGTATTCCCAAGTACAACATTTGTCTTTCTCTTAGGAGGTATATACAAAGGGAACTGTTTGGTTATTGTATCCATGAAGCCTTAGGAATTGATTATGAGTATTTAGATTAAGTAAGTGATCTACTGTTCAATTTTGATAAAGTACCTATAGAGCAAGCTATCAGGTCAGTATTATTGAATAAGGTATTAAGGTAAAAGTTGTTATTTAGTATCCCACTAATAATAAGTATTAGATAATAAGGGTTAGTGGTGGTTATTGTTGACTGGTTTCAATTGAACGCTACATAGCAGGCTCTTCTTTTTTTTCTTTTTTTTTTCTTCACAAAATGTTTTTTTTTGTGTATTTTCTTTTTTTCTTTTTTATTCATTATTTATACACAGCTAGACATTTAGTAGGGGAACAAAAAAAAAGTGGGGGGTCTTCACATTGATGTGCACAGATTCTACGGGATCTATATAACGTGTTGTGTTGCCAGGTGCTCTCCTGCTTTGGTGTGGTGTGTTGTCATATTTATGCACTATTTTGAATGGAAAGATATATCACTCAGGTGAAATCCTTTTCACCCATAATGCCTGCAAAAGTGAAAGATAAGAGAAATAAAACAATTGATGCCAGCTTAGATAGCACTATGGGACTTGTAAGATCTCATGCGACCTGCAAGAGCTTACATCTAAACTTTCAGAAGTATTTTCCCCTCAATTTGAAGCTATTAAAAAGGACTTAAGTTCTATTTCTACTGAAATTGCCACATTAGCGGCAGAGGTGAGACAGTTTTCAACTAGATTAACAGAGGCAGATAATAGAATTTCTTATCTAGAAGATCAGACCCACATGTCTACAGAGATAATTTCAAAACAAGACACCAAAATTAGAAATATGCGATTGCGCCTAGAGTATCTTGAGGATCGCTCCCGGCGTAACAATATTAGATTAGTGGGGTTACCAGAATTATCAGAATTTGAGGATTTGTTAAAATTTACTTCCACCACGCTTCCCCTTGCTCTAGGGATGTCCCCTCAAGCATTACCACTCATGATTGAACGGGCTCATAGATTAGGCCCCAAGAAAGTCTCTGCAGATGGAGCTTTAAAAAATAGAGTGTGTTTATTTAAACTTTTAAAATATCAAGATAAGATTGAATTATTGAGACTGTTTAAAACATCTGAACCCCCTAGTATTTGGAAATTGTAGGGTACTAATGTTTCAAGATTTTTCTTCTGAGACCTCTTCGAAGAGAAGGGCTATGGCCCCGTATTTCACACAACTCATCAATAAAGGGTTAAAAGCATGGATGATCTATCCAGCATGAATTTTAGTGGAAGATCGAGGCGTTAGACATTCATTTGAGGAGGTCTCAGAGGTTAAAAAATATATAGACACCCTATGAGTGTATTATAGCTTAGATCTGGTGTCGAAATGAGAATTAGGCCGAATCCTCATGTATAGCCCTATCATGTTAAGGAAATTATGGTTTTCATTTTAGTTAAGATTAGCAAAGTTGATATGTTTGTTTTATGTTGTGTGGGGTCTGTTTTGTTTTTTGTTTTTTTGTTTTCTCTCTCCTCCCTCTCTCTCCTCCCCCCTCTTCTCCTATCTATCCCCTCGCGCTGAATTGTTGTGGTGCCCTATGTGGTCCCCTCAGATCACTTTTAGCTGAAAGGTTAAGGTTAGATGGGTGAAGAAATTAAAGTACTATCCTGGAATATAGGGGGAATAACCTCCCCCATTAAGCGTAAGCTGGTTATCAAAAAGCTATCTAGTCATAAACCGGATATAGTCCTCCTACAGGAGACACACCTTAATCAGCAAGAAGCAGCAAAATTAAGGATAAAGTGGGTAGGGGAAGTCATATCCACATCCGGTAGAGCTAGAAGATGTGGGTTAGCTATTCTTACATAAAGACTTAGACTATAAGCTAATTAAAATAGAAGTAGACGAGGCAGCTAGATACATTATTCTTCAAATTCAGTTAAAAAAACGTAAAATTGGTGATTTGTAATGTCTATGCTCCAAATAATTTCTCTAGATATTTTTGGGAAAACATAAAATTAAAATTGTTTCCTTTTGTTTCTGAAAATTTAATTTTAGGGCGTGATTTTAATGCAACTCTCTGCCCTATATTGGACAGATTCTCAAAAAAAAATGTTTAGTTTCATAATAGAAACGCGAACTTTTTAAAACAATTTTGCAGGAGGCTGAAGTTAGTAGATATCTGGCGATTAAAAAATCCAGATAAATTGTCATACTCATGTGAATCTAAAGCACACGGGACATTCTCAAGAATAGATTTGTTGTTAATTTCTGGGACACTTTTGACGCAGGAAGCAGAGGCTGAGATAGGAGAGATCAGCGAGTCACATCATGCTATTATCTCATTAGCTCTCTTATCCGGTAATAAAGATAGGTTTAAAATACCCAGATTTGTTTTCCCTCGATATCTATACACCAATCCTAAATTTGTTAATTTTTTTAAAGCATCATGGCAGCATTATTATAACGAGAACTTAAACTATATTAATAAACCGGAAATATGCTGGGAAGCTTTTAAAGCTGTTCTACGGGGAGAGATTCAAGCATATGTGAGTATAGGAAAGAAGAAGAGCAGAGCACGGGAAATTCAAATCATAAATCAAGTTAGGAATACCTATACAAAATATTGTCTAAATCAGACAGTGGGAAATTGGGGTAAATATAGAGAGAATAGAAAGGTAAGAGACCTCTTCCTAAAACAAAAATTAGTAGAGGATGAAGCAAAAATAAATCTTCACTTTAGAGGTGTCCATGGGTGTTCCGCTAAATATTTGGCTAAACATGTTAAAAGTAGAAAAAACAAAAATCTTATTTTTGCTATCCAATCAGATAAAGGTAGAGCTACAGAAACTAAGGGGATTTCAGAAATGTTTTATTCCTATTATCAACAGCTCTACTCTGAATCTGCAATAGGTAATGTCAATCAGGACTTATTTTGGGATATGATTAAGGTCCCTAAATTATCTAATGAGGATCTCTTAGTGATTAATGCCCCGATTTTAATGCAGGAAATCAGGAAGGCCATAGATAACCTAAAGATGAATAAAGCCGCGGGTCCCAATGGATTTCCCGCCAAATTCTATAAATGTATAGGTGATGATATACTCTTAATACTAGAAAAACTTTTTAATTTTTATTATGGTACAATGCATCCTATCTCAAACTATTTCTCTGCCGCGAATATTTCTCTCATCTTAAAGAAAGATAAGGACCCAGAAGACTCGGTCTCCTATAGGCCTATATCAGTATTGAATATAGACTATAAAATATTAATGGTAATTATTACCACGAGAGTATCTAAGTGTCTACATAATATTATCCACCCAGATCAAACCGGTTTTATGTTATACAGAAACCCGACACAAAATACTCATAAATTGATTAATGTGTTGGATTATGTTTGGAATGTGGATTTGGGTAGGAAGAAGCCCTTATGGCAAGATGCTGCTGTTCTCTCCTTGGATGCTGTTAAAGCATTTGACTCAATTGTTTGGGAATACTTATTTAGGTCATTAGAGCAATTTGGGTCTAAAGGAGAATTTTTACACTTCATCCATAGATTATATCATAATCCAATATCTTGTCTTCTTATAAATGGGACTTTATCGCCAAAAATAATATTACAGAGGGGCACCAGGCAAGGATGCCCGTTGCCCCCCTTACTTTTTAACATCGCATTGGAACCTTTAGCAATTCGGTTTAGAGAAGCCTTATCTGGAATTCAGCTGGGTACATATTCCTTAAAAATCTTATTATATGCCGACGATGTTTTACTATTTCTGGCTGATATTCAGCAATCTATAACGGTGGTTTTACAAATCCTGAAACTCTTTAGCTCTTTCTCTGGGTACAAGATTAATTTAGAAAAGAGTGAATTATTGTGTCTTAATAATACCTCGCCAGTAATATCTAATTCCCCCTTTAAACAAGTTGAGGCGATTAAATATCTTGGCCTAGTTTTGCATAGAAAGTCTAGTCATTGGTACAAGGCTAATTTTGAACCTTTGTTTCAAAAGATTAGTACAGATTTACAACTTTGGGCAGCTTTCCCATTATCTATGATAGCGTGCGTTAATTTAATTAAAACTATTATCTTCCCACGTTTGTTATACCCGTTGCAGAACCTTCCTTTATTTATATTAAATAAGGATTTGAAACTAATCAATGCCCTATTTTCTAAATTTATTTGGAACAATAAAAAACCCCGGATTTGGTTGGGGAGACTTATGCAAACTACGGGAGTAGCTGGTTTAGTGCTCCCTAATCTTAAAGGGACAGTCAATTATAAATTAAACTTTCATTATTCAGATAGGACTTTTAATTTTAATTGACTTTCCAATTTACTTTTATCATCAAATTTGCTTTTTTCTCTTGGTATTCTTAGTTTAAACTAAACCTAGGCAGACTCATATGCTAATTTCTAAGCCTTTGAGGGCTGCCTCTTATCACAAGCTTTTTAAATCTCTTTTCAACACAAAGAGACAGAAAGTACACGTGGGCCATATAGATAACACTGTGTTCAGGCACAGGGGGTTATTTAAGATGTAGCACAAAGCAATGCTAAATTTAAGACAATAGATAATAAACAGTCACAGTCATGTGATCAGGGGGCTGGAAGAAGGTTCCTAGATATAAGGTAATCACAGAGGTAACAAGTATATTAATATAACTGTGCTGGTTATGCAAAACTGGGAAATGAGTAATAAAGGGATTATGTATCTTTTAAAACAATAACAATTCTATGGTTGACTGTCCCTTTAAACTCTATAATTTGGCCGCAATGGCTAAAATAGCAATAGATTGGCTCGCTGGATCTAATATTATTTCATCTGGAGAGATAGAGGCCTAGATTTGGAGTTCGGCGGTAGCCGTCAAAACCAGCGTTAGAGGCTCCTAACGCTGGTTTTGGCCGCCCGCTGGTATTTGGAGTCAGTGATTAAAGGGTCTAACGCTCACTTTTCAGCCGCGACTTTTCCATACCGCAGATCCCCCTACGCCATTTGCGTATCCTATCTTTTCAATGGGATCTTCCTAACGCCGGTATTTAGAGTCGTTTCTGAAGTGAGCGTTAGAGCTCTAACGACAAAACTCCAGCCGCCTGAAAATAGCAGGAGTTAAGAGCTTTCTGCCTAACGCCGGTTCATAAAGCTCTTAACTACTGTACCCTAAAGTACACTAACACCCATAAACTACCTATGTACCCCTAAACCGAGCTCCCCCCACATCGCCGCCACTCGATTAAAATATTTTAACCCCTAATCTGCCGACCGCCACCTACGTTATACTTATGTACCCCTAATCTGCTGCCCCTAACCCCGCCGACCCCTGTATTACATTTATTAACCCCTAACCTGCCCCCCACAACGTCGCCGCCAGCTACTTAAAATAATTAACCCCTAATCTGCCGACCGCAAAGCGCCGCCACCTACGTTATCCCTATGTACCCCTAATCTGCTGCCCCTAACACCGCCGACCCCTATATTATATTTATTAACCCCTAATCTGCCCCCCTCAACGTCGCCTCCACCTGCCTACACTTATTAACCCCTAATCTGCCGAGCGGACCGCACCGCTACTATAATAAAGTTATTAACCCCTAACCCGCCTCACTAACCCTATAATAAATAGTATTAACCCCTAATCTGCCCTCCCTAACATCGCCGACACCTACCTTCAATTATTAACCCCTAATCTGACGACCGGAGCTCATCGCTACTATAATAAATGGATTAACCCCTAAAGCTAAGTCTAACCCTAACACTAACACCCCCCTAACTTAAATATAATTTACATCTAACAAAATAAATTAACTCTTATTAAATAAATGATTCCTATTTAAAGCTAAATACTTACCTGTAAAATAAATCCTAATATAGCTACAATATAAATTATAATTATATTATAGCTATTTTAGGATTAATATTTATTTTACAGGCAACTTAACACTACACTATCAATAAATTAATTAAACACAATTCCTACAAATAAATACAATTAAATAAACTAGCTAAAGTACAAAAAATAAAAAAGAACTAAGTTACAAAAAATAAAAAAATATTTACAAACATAAGAAAAATATTACAACAATTTTAAACTAATTACACCTACTCTAAGCCCCCTAATAAAATAACAAAGACCCCCAAAATAAAAAAATCCCTACCCTATTCTAAATTAAAAAAGTTACAAGCTCTTTTACCTTACCAGCCCTGAACAGGGCCCTTTGCGGGGCATGCCCCAAGAATTTCAGCTCTTTTGCCTGTAAAAAAAAACATACAATACCCCCCCCCCCAACATTACAACCCACCACCCACATACCCCTAATCTAACCCAAACCCCCCTTAAAGAAACCTAACACTAAGCCCCTGAAGATCATCCTACCTTGTCTTCACCATACCAGGTTCACCGATCTGTCCTGGCTCCAACATCTTCATCCAACCCAAGCGGGGGTTGGCGATCCATCATCCGGTGGCGGAAGAGGTCCAGAAGAGGCTCCAAAGTCTTCCTCCTATCCGGCAAGAAGAGGACATCCGGACCGGCAAACATCTTCTCCAAGCTGCATCTTCGATCTTCTTCCATCCGGTGCGGAGCGGGTCCATCTTGAAGCAGGCGACGCGGATCCATCCTCTTCTTCCGTTGTCTCCCGACTAATGACGGTTCCTTTAAGGGACGTCATCCAAGATGGCGTCCCTCGAATTCCGATTGGCTGATAGGATTCTATCAGCCAATCGGAATTAAGGTAGGAATTTTCTGATTGGCTGATGGAATCAGCCAATCAGAATCAAGTTCAATCCGATTGGCTGATCCAATCAGCCAATCAGATTGAGCTCGCATTCTATTGGCTGATCGGAACAGCCAATAGAATGCGAGCTCAATCTGATTGGCTGATTGGATCAGCCAATCGGATTGAACTTGATTCTGATTGGCTGATTCCATCAGCCAATCAGAAAATTCCTACCTTAATTCCGATTGGCTGATAGAATCCTATCAGCCAATCGGAATTCGAGGGACGCCATCTTGGATGACGTCCCTTAAAGGAACCGTCATTAGTCGGGAGACAACGGAAGAAGAGGATGGATCCGCGTCGCCTGCTTCAAGATGGACCCGCTCCGCACCGGATGGAAGAAGATCGAAGATGCCGCTTGGAGAAGATGTTTGCCGGTCCGGATGTCCTCTTCTTGCCGGATAGGAGGAAGACTTTGGAGCCTCTTCTGGACCTCTTCAGCCACCGGATGATGGATCGCCAACCCCCGCTTGGGTTGGATGAAGATGTTGGAGCCAGGACGGATCGGTGAACCTGGTATGGTGAAGACAAGGTAGGATGATCTTCAGGGGCTTAGTGTTAGGTTTCTTTAAGGGGAGTTTGGGTTAGATTAGGGGTATGTGGGTGGTGGGTTGTAATGTTGGGGGGGGGGGGTATTGTATGTTTTTTTTTACAGGCAAAAGAGCTGAAATTCTTGGGGCATGCCCCGCAAAGGGCCCTGTTCAGGGCTGGTAAGGTAAAAGAGCTTGTAACTTTTTTAATTTAGAATAGGGTAGGGAATTTTTTATTTTGGGGGGCTTTGTTATTTTATTAGGGGGCTTAGAGTAGGTGTAATTAGTTTAAAATTGTTGTAATATTTTTCTTATGTTTGTAAATATTTTTTTATTTTTTGTAACTTAGTTCTTTTTTATTTTTTGTACTTTAGCTAGTTTATTTAATTGTATTTATTTGTAGGAATTGTGTTTAATTAATTTATTGATAGTGTAGTGTTAGGTTAATTGTAGGTAATTGTAGGTAGTTTATTTAATTAATGTATTGATAGGGTAGTGTTAGGTTTAATTATATCTTAGGTTAGGATTTATTTTACAGGTAAATTTGTTATTATTTTAACTAGGTAACTATTAAATAGTTCTTAACTATTTAATAGCTATTGTACCTGGTTAAATAATTACAAAGTTGCCTGTAAAATAAATATTAATCCTAAAATAGCTATAATATAATTATAATTTATATTGTAGCTATATTAGGATTTATTTTACAGGTAAGTATTTAGCTTTAAATAGGAATAAGTTATTTAATAAGAGTTAATTTATTTCGTTAGATGTAAATTATATTTAAGTTAGGGGGGTGTTAGTGTTAGGGTTAGACTTAGCTTTAGGGGTTAATACATTTATTAGAATAGCGGTGATGTCCGCTCGGCAGATTAGGGGTTAATAATTGAAGGTAGGTGTTGGCGATGTTAGGGAGGGCAGATTAGGGGTTAATACTATTTATGATAGGGTTAGTGAGGCGGATTAGGGGTTAATAACTTTATTATAGTAGCGCTCAGGTCCGCTCGGCAGATTAGGGGTTAATAAGTGTAGGCAGGTGTCGGCGACGTTGAGGGGGGCAGATTAGGGGTTAATAAATATAATATAGGGGTCGGCGATGTTAGGGCAGCAGATTAGGGGTACATAGGGATAACGTAGGTTGCGGCGGTTTACGGAGCGGCAGATTAGGGGTTAAAAAAAATATGCAGGGGTCAGCGATAGCGGGGGCGGCAGATTAGGGGTTAATAAGTGTAAGGTTAGGGGTGTTTAGACTCGGGGTACATGTTAGAGTGTTAGGTGCAGACGTAGGAAGTGTTTCCCCATAGGAAACAATGGGGCTGCGTTAGGAGCTGAACGCTGCTTTTTTGCAGGTGTTAGGTTTTTTTTCAGCTCAAACAGCCCCATTGTTTCCTATGGGGGAATCGTGCACGAGCACGTTTTTGAGGCTGGCCGCGTCCGTAAGCAACTCTGGTATCGAGAGTTGCATTTGCGGTAAAAATGCTCAACGCTCCTTTTTTGGAGCCTAACGCAGCATTTGTTTGAACTCTCGATACCAGAATTAAATTTATGGTGCGGCCAGAAAAAAACCCGCGGAGCGTTAACAGCCCTTCTACCGCCAAACTCCAAATCTAGGCCAGAGTCTTTTTTAATTACACCATTCACTTTGAAAGCGATCCTACAATCTTAAGTCCGGAAATTGCCACAGAATGTTAACTGTCTTATCTCTATTAAGAACATAGTACACGCATGGCAAAAATTTTGTTTAATTTTAGATTTAGACTATTCGTTCTCAGAATTTCTACCTATCGTAAGTAATCCTAGTTTTCTCCCTGGGCTATATCAAAAGGTGTTCAAAGATTGGGCGGATAAAGGATTATACTACTTAAAACAACTTCTTGATGAAAATTATCAAGTTGTCTCGGCAGAGGCTTTGTTTAGTAAGTATGCTATACCTAGATCTAATCTATTTGCGTATTTTCAGATTCGACATTTTATCTTAGACCAGAAATGGCAGAGTAGTGCCACAGCGGGTTGGGTCGATATTAAACTGTGCATACAAAAATTTACTGCAGGTGATGCATCAATTTCATTGATGTATGATATTATGTTAAATAAGCAAAGCCTGGGGACATCCTAGAACATTTAATGTGAAAATGGCTTAATGTAGCTTAATGAGTAAAAAAGTGGCCAAATGTTAATCAATTGCTGCATAATTTTGCACAACCCAAGATTTCAACTATCCAAGCCTATCCTAGAAGTTTTGTGGATTTTGGAATTCCACAAGGCAAATGAGTGACAATAAGCTTGTTTTTGGGCAGCTTAATGTGGCTTAACGTACAAAATTGAACTTAGATGTTAACCAATTTCCACCAAACTTACCACAATACATTAATATATCGATTCAAACATATTCTGAAAATGTCAGAACATTTGATAAAACATACCAAAAGTTATTCGCATTTAACTATTTTTTTACAATCCTAAAACATTTAATGTGAGCAGCTTAATGTAAAAAGAGCTTAATGTACCAAAATTCACCAAAACTTCAATCAATTGCCTTGAAACTTGGCACAAACTCAGTTTTTCACTTTCCAAACCTATCCTAGAAGTTTCATGGATTTTGGTGTCCCACAAGGCAAATGAGTGACATTAAGCTTGCTTTTTGGGGAGCTTAATGTGGCTTAACGTACAAAATTTAACTTAGATGTTAACCAATTTCCCCCAAATGTCCCACAATACATTAATCTATCTATTCAAACATATTCTAAAATTTTCAGGACATTTGATAAAACATACCAAAAGTTATTTACATTTAACAGTTTTTTTACAATCGTAAAACATATGGGGGCTTATTTATCAAAGCGTCAATCTCGGTGCGTTCACAGGCGTCAATATGCTCGCCAGACATCGCTGCCGCGGATCCACATACAATGCTCCTATTTATAAAAAAACACGTCAAAAACACGTGTGTCAAGTATGGTGCGATGAGCATCGGACTATTGTTAACTAACAGTCATCGATGTTGCAGTTATTCAGGTTTTTCCTGAGAGAAGCGCTCAACCTGAGAACGATTATAGCATAATAGCTTGTTCTATGGCTAGTTACCACCCAAGAAGCAGCCTCTTTTTGCCCAACATATGCCTTTCACAGAGAAGAACTTTCCTGAAGCATATCAGTCTGTTCCTGACTTCACAGTACAGCCCAGCCCTGAAATACCAGGCAATTCCTCTCTGAATGAGAGATACAGCAAAACCCCAGACGTATGTTTCGGCCTTTTGTTGGCCTCGTCAGTGAGGTGCAGACATATCCCTCTAGGCACACTGAGCAACGGGTCCATGTCTGGATTCCCGCATCACACATAGGGAGACTATATATGTGTCAGTGTGTGTGTTATGTCAGAAATCTTTTGCAAACATATTTACATGTCCCTAAATTCCTTTTTTTGTTCTAAGCAATGTTGTCTTTCATGTCTCTGTGTTTATTTATACCAATATATGTATATAGTGTAAATGTATTATTATTCTGAGCAGGAATAATTGTGAATATAACATGTCATCAGGGTATCATATGTATTTATTTACAATCAATGGATATTTTAAGAGCTGGGCCAGTTTTCTCTCTGTACCTGTGTAACCCCTCTGGATTGCAATCTAGTTTTAAAAACCACCCCTACACTGGTGTTATAAAATCGTCTGGCATATAAGATGACATTTCTTAACGAAAATGAAATTCAAGAGAAGGAAGAAATACACTAAAAATAGCATGACAGTAAAGAGGTGATTTTAATTTCTGCTGTATCTGAATCATGACAGTTTAATGTTAGGTGGGATATCCCTTTGAGCTATCAGTTTAAGATTATATTGAATCAAACATCATTCAAATTTTAAAATCATTGTCTAAAATATTACATTGTGTGTCCTAATGTCAGCATCAATGTTTATCTTTAATACTAATTACACATATACATACTTTCAAAGTATAATACACAATGTAACAGATAGCACTTACAAGTTCTGATGGGTGATCAATGACACAAGTATCAAGCAATTTTATTCGTTAGTGATACTATACAATGTATATTTAAATTTGATTAGCTGATGTCATAAATCATGTGATTATGCATATCCCTATCAAAAGTGGTGGAAAAAAAATGTGTGGGTTGTCTAGGAGTATTGCGTCATATTTGGTGCGAAAAGTGTTGCATCAAATTTGGTGCGAAGTGGTGAGTGGGACTTGTATTACATGCCTTAAGCATGGTGTATATAGATTTATCCACAAAAATAAAAAAATAAAAAAGGAAGTTAGCTATATTATGTTATGTATTTATTTAATTTTTATCTCTATATCTACTAGTGCACCAAGTTTGGATAATAATATTGTCCTCTTGCTTTGTAATAATAGACAAAGATGTAACATATTCCATAAGTAATAATGTATTTCATTTTTATCCCTATATCTACTAGTGCATCAAAATTGAAGCATTACTTTGCACCAAATTTGGAGCAATAATATTGTTTGATTTAGAAAGAGTATAGAATTTTAATAAAGTTTATAATTTACTTTTATTATCTAATATGCTTTATCGTCTTGCACAAATCGAACATAACCTTCCTGTGTTATCAGACTCCAATTGATTTCTATGGCATCTGCGGCCTCAAGGGTAGCGGTTTGAATGATCGGTATGCTGCGCTGGAATAGACGCAAGTGTACCTGTTAAATGTTTGGTAAATTGGAAAAAGGGTCATATAGAGTCAAATGTGTATTCGAAACATCTGGGATGATGCAAGCATCGATCTGCGTCAGATTGAGATTGCGGGAGGGTATATTATGTCACACATTTCAACATTTGACGATCTTGACACTTTGCATCAGATATGATGTGAGATTCTAGCGGATTCCATCGTATTATCAGTTGAAGCTTTGATAAATTGGCCCCGAAATGTTTTTGGATTGTAAAAAATGGTTTAATGTAAATAACTTTTGGTATGTTTTATCAAATGTCCTAAATTTTTCAGAATATATTTGAATAGATAGATGAATGTATTGTGAGCAGTTTGGAGGAAATTGGTTAACATCTAAGTTCAATTTTTACGTTAAGCCACATTAAGCTCCCCAAAAAAACAAACTTAATATCACTCATTTGCCTTGGGGGAAACCAAATACCATGAAACTTCTTGGATAGGTTTTGAAAGTGAAAAACCGAGTTTGTGCCAAGTTTCAAGGCAATTGATCGATGTTTAGGCAAATTTTGGTACATTAAGCTCTTTTTTGCGTTAAGCCATTCACATGAAGGGGCCTATTTATTATGTGTCTGTCTGACATGATCCGATCAGCGGATCAGGTCCGACAGACATTGCTGAATGCGGAGAGCAATACGCTCTCCACATTCAACATTGCACCAGCAGCTCTTATGAACTGCTGGTGCAACGCTGCCCCCTGCAGATTTGCGGCCAATCGGCCGCTAGCAGATAGCTGTCAATCAACCTGATCGTATTTGATTGGGTTGAAATGCGGCGATGTCTGTCCGCTTCCTCAGAGCAGGCGGACAGGTTAGGGAGCAGGGGTCTTTAGACCGCTGCTTCATAACTGGTGTTTCTGGCAAGCCTAAAGGCTCGACAGAAACATGGGCCCTCAAACTCCATACAGAGCTTAATAAATTGGCCCCGAAATATTTTAGGATTGTTAAAAACATATTTAAATGTGAATAACTTTTGTTATGCTTTATCAAATGTCCTTACATTTTCAGAATATGTTTAAACAGATAGATTAATGTATTATGGGAAGTTTGGGGGAAATTGGCTAACATCTAAGTTCAATTTTGTACGTTAAGCCACATTAAGCTCCCCAAAAAACAAGCTTAATGTCACTCATTTGCCTTGTGGGAAACCAAATACCATGAATCTTCTAGGATAGGCTTGGATAGTGGAAATCTTGGGTTGTGCAAAATTATGCAGCAATTGATTAACATTTGGCCACTTTTTTACTCATTAAGCCACATTAAGCTCCCCAAAAAACAAGCTTAATGTCACTAATTTGCCTTGTGGGACACCAAAATCCATGAAACTTCTAGTATATGTTTATATTGTGAAAAAACTGAGTTTGTGCCAAGTTTCAAGGCAATTGATTGAAGTTGTGGTGAATTTTGGTACATTAAGCTCTTTTTACATTAAGCTGCTCACATTAAATGTTTTAGGATTGTAAAAAAATCGTTAAATGTGAATAACTTTTGGTATGTTTTATGAAATTTCCTCAAATTGTCAGAATATGTTTGAATAGATAGATTAATGTATTGTGAGAAGTTTGGGGGAAATTGGTTAAGATCTAAGTTCCATTTTGTACGTTAAGCCACATTAAGCTCCCCAAAAAACAAGCTTAAAGGATTACTTTCTGTTATAATTTTTAAGCTAAACAACTAACATATTAAAGTTAATAAACATTAATTAAAACCTACAGACCTATATTTTATCCAAAACGAAGTTTCATAACGTTCTAAAAGTTATATCTTTTATTCGCCGATGATGTCACGTTATCCTGCCCACTATTTTCAGCACTGCATGTTCAAAATACTTAAACCAATAACTTTCGGCTAGATTTGGAGTTCGGCGGTAGATGGGTTGCTAACGCCACGCGTGTTTTATGTCTAACGCATGGCATTGTTTGACTCCGGTATTTAGAGTTCAAATAAGACCATCTAACGATGCTCTTAACGCGTGTATGTCACACGCGTAATCCTGCCCGCGTTAGACAGTCTCCCATAGAGATCAATGGGAAAGGCAAAAAATAGATTTTTTCACTTAACACTCGATCTCGCGAGAATACGCACAGCTCGGTCATATGACGCATACCACATCATGCACAACAATAACACGCCGCAAATGTCACAACAACAATTAATCAACAAAGCACACAAGCATTACACATTCACAAGCGGGGGAATTTGTAATAAAATTTTATACGGGGAATACGCATATACTTTAAGATGCGGAAAATCGCAAAATAACAACAAGGATTAAAAAAGATATACATACACTAGAAAAAAAATCGCATTCAATATCACTATATATTATGACAAACATACATATACAACACTTCACGAAGAACACACCATCGCAAATTCACATTTAAAAAGAATACTATTGTACAATGAAAGAGAAAACGACCACTATGACATCATCGCATTCTACACATTCCACAAATACCAACTCTAAATGAGCATGCGCAAATTCACACACTTAATACACATTGCAATAATATTAATTGCTAATAAAGCACACCTGAACACTATTTACAACGGAAATTGGGACATCATTAAACATTTACACAGGGTATATAAGCACCACACAAGCAGGGCTTCTTTGACTGTGTTGCTGTTGGGTCTTTGGAGATTGGAGGTTTAAGATTAGAGAGTTTGAGAATTTTTGAGAGTGAGTTAGTGTTAGCGTGAGAGAGTGAGTGAGTTAGTGGGAGTTAGTGGGAGTGGGAGAGAGTCTGTTAGTGGGAGCGTGAGTGAGTTAGTGGGAGTTATTAGTGAGAGTTGTTAGTGGGAGCGTAAGTTACTGGTAGTTAGTGAGAGTTAGTGGGAGTGTTTGTTAGTGAGAATTAGTAGTAGTGTGAGTTAGCGAGCGAGTGATTTTTCTGTACACTTAACACATTTACACGCAAACACATTCAATACATACATACACTTATCAATAACACTACATACACTCCATACCCCCTACCCCCTCATACTACACTCCATATCCCATTCCTTGTAGTCCCATTCCCTTTCATCCCATTTACTCTTATCCCATACCCCATACCCATCCCATACCTATCCCCTAGTTACATTTAGTTTACATATCCTCCTTTTAGTCTTCTTCTTCTTTTTGTTTATTTCAATACTCCTTACCCTCTTTGTTTTTTTACATCCCTCTCACACTTTAAGCACCTTTTTTGTCTTTTTAGTTCTTTATTTTGACCCCCTTTCATTTCATCACACTCACTTTTTGTTTGATTATTTGGGGTTTAGTTTAGGGAAGAGATGGAGGCCAGGCAGGGGACAGGTAGAGGGGGGAGTAGAGGGAGGGGGAGAGGAACAGGGCAGGAAGGGGGGCAGGAAGCGGGGGTGGAAGCGGTGGGTGGACCCAGCCACTTGGTTCAAGATGACCAAGTGGCTGGGCCCAGTGGCGGTTAGAGTAGGGCTTCACAGTCCGGGAAACAGAGGGCATCATCACAGGGGAAGGCCAAGGCGACTAGGGAGGCGAGGTTTACGATGGAGGAGAAGGAGGCCCTCGTAGAGGCCTATATGGCCAGGCATAGGAGGCTGCAGCACCAAAAGACAACCCCGACTGACAGGAGGAGGCTCTGGAATGAGATCAGGAATGCAGTCAATGCAGTGGGTGGCCGGAACCGAGATATGGATTCGATCAAACATCGCTACCAGGACTGTAAACAGGAACTCAAAAAAAAGTTAGGTCTGGAGGCACGACATGCCGCAGGAACCGGTGGCGGACCTGCCCTTGAAATCGAGTACTGCCGATGGGAGGAAATGTTGCGGCCCAGCATCTCCGAGGTGGAAGTAGTCGGTATCGGAGGAATTGATACCGGGAACCTGCCACTCTCATCTGACGGTAAGCTCATTGAACAATAATTTCACATACGAATGTATTTCAATGGACACTATACGCAAACATTTACTTTCATGATTGAGGTAGCGAATACAATTTGACAAAACATTCAAATGTACTTAAATTACCTAATTTGAATCCTTCTTGAGATATATTTTAAGGAAGAAATAGCCATGCACACGGTGAAACAATCACAGGAGGCAGCTATATTCAGCTAACAATCAGCATCTTCTAAGCATATTTAGATATGCTTTTCAGCAAAGAATATCCAGAGAATTAAGCGAATTAGATAAGAAAAGTACATTCGAAAGTTGTTAAAAAATGTATGCTTCTAAATCATGAAAGATAAAACATTGGGTTTCATGTGTTAAGGATCCGATTAATGCTATAACGTTGTTTACACGCATTCAATTACTTTGCGGTTACATCAGTATCTAGGCTATAGGTTAGGTGTGCATTTAAACAGACTGAAAACAAACGCTAAAACATTCATATTGACCAGATATCACAAACACGGTTTATGAAAAAGCTGAAATCGTATTGATTGTTTGTTAGATTTCTAAGTGGATTAATGATTCTGCATTTGTAATTGTATCGTAAGCTAAGTCATTTAAAGCTTGATTTTCTAATATGCTAATATATACATTTTTCTTTTTTTTTGTTTTTTTAATATACAGAGTCTGGGGAGGAGGCAGCACAGGAAACACAGCCTCATGCATCTCCCCGGGATGAGAGTGGTGGGGAGGAATTTCCACTTCGGAGGGAAGAGGCCCCCCGTGACGAAGATCGCACGGGAGATGATGAAGAGGCCCCGGAAGCAGAGGAGGATCCCGCGGAACCCAAGGCACCTCAAGAACCCGCACACCGCCGTGCACGGGCACCCCGCCGTGCACGGGTACAACAACAAGCACAACAAGAGGAAATAGCGGAGGTGCGGGTTCTACTGGACTACATAGACCAGATGCGTACCTCCCGGATAGAAAATATCGAAGGACGCAACAGAATACTTGATGGCCAAAATCAAATTATTCAAGGACAAAATCAAATCATCACCATACTGAATTGAATTGAAGAAGGACAAACCAGAATATTTCAACTTCACCAAGAAATGTTCACTTTTTTCCGGGAGGCACATGCTGGTCTACCTCCTGGTCCACCTCTTGTTGCTGGGCCTCTTGTTGCTGGGCCTCTTGCTGCTGGGCCATCTCCTCCTGCCGGCACATCTCCTCCTGCCGGCCCATCTCCTCCTGCCGGGCCATCTACCATCTTCTCCGCACCTTGGTCGTCCCAGTACTCTTCCTTCCACTCTTCCCACAACAGCTCCAAGGAGAACTCTTCGGAGTCGGCAGTTGCCTCTCCCAGAGCCTCAGCCCCGTGGGAAGAGGGGAAGGAAGAGAAAGTAAGTATTTTTTTCATCTTTACTGGTTTTTTTAATTTAATGTGTAATGGATAGGTATGTGATGATGTGGTTTTCATACACTTGTGGACCACACTCTGTATATAATCGACTTCTATGGGACCGGGTCCATGGAGGGAGATTGTTTGCAGAGTGTGGGTTATAAGTGTGTGAAAACCACATCATCACATACCTATCCTTGTTCATGATATTGATTGGTTTCTGTGATGTGATGTCAAAACTGTTTCCCGAATCGCAAACAAAATTACCATTACAATTATCCATGATGGCATATTACTGTTTGAATGCCAATAACACAGCTTAAAGGGACAGTCAGAAAATTATTGATTACAAAGAAAACACTGTATTACGCATTATAAAGTTGGAAACAACAAAACATGGAGAAATACGTGTGACTTATGTGCTTACCCTTGTATCTCTGACTATGAAAAATGACCACTTATTTGTTGTTCAGACATAACAACATTTTAGATATCAATGATCAATACATGGTCAATAATATGCTGTATGAGCACAAGGTTTTACATATACAAATGCTATCCAAATGCCCTCTAGTGCTCAAATTGTATAATGATTACAAGCACTCTTCAAGATCGAAGAAATGAGCACACCAACCTCATAGGTTTAGCTAGCAAATTTAAATAAACACAGACAAATGTTCAATTGTTGAGAAACATTTGATATCATTGATATTACATAATTGACTTTTAGAATAATGCAAAACATTATTTGTTTTCGAAACTGTCCCTTTAACAACATTACATATGCTAACACATATTTGAAGCTTGTTGGTATATCTACATGTAATTTGTGAAAAAATAAATATTGAAATCACATTTATATTGACGTGTTAAATAAAGTCTATTTTCTTTAAGAGACATTATTGTGTTAATATTTTATTGTAAAGACATTTGTTTGAACAATGAATATGGTTTAAAGTCCTTTTAGGAGAGGGGGGGGTGAAAATATGCTAACAATAATATATTTGAAGATTAAACAATGTGGATCTCATACATGATACAAAAAACAACATTTGCATTCAAGGGACAGTATACTATATTTTTAACAGAACTGTATGTAATAGACACTACTACAAACAACAAGATTAACATATACTGATATCAATATTACAAAGCTTCAAACACTTGAAAATAAAATAGGGTTAGCTATATTGAAAATATAGATGAACCCCCATTACAACCGTAAAACAAGACAATACCCCATCATTAACATATGAAAAGACCCTTTACACAAACTGGAGAAAGCTGGAGATGGTACTCACATGAAACTCAGAGGCTTTGCGAGGAGTCAGAAAATTACTTACATTTTCGTAGAACAGAAGAAAAAATAAACGTATTGGTTAAACAATGGACTATCTAACTAGAGACAAAATCAAAGCTTTTGATTTATAATGTGAGTGTCTAATGAACCTTTAATAAAATATACAACGAAATTACATTTAGAAGAAGTCGGCATCATATATTTAGCATATGATAAATATAAATGCATATTGATTACTTTATTCAAACACAATAGCGCATATTTATTAATTAGATATCTTTAACGTTAAACACAACAGTCATTTTTCAGAAAAAGGAACATTGTTGACAAACATATTAAACATGGACTATAGAGATTTGCACTTGCCTCGAAATATCATATGCATGAAAACATTTTGCTTTCGTTCGTTTATTCAACCAGACATCCAGCAAAAGAGAATGTGTTGGTCTTTATCAGCTACGGGTCAACAATGTAACATGATGCAAATAATACATATTCGCAAGGTTTTTAAAATTGGCTGCAGTCACAAACGTTTTTAACGTGCACAAATATTGCGGGACTACGTAATCCAATCAGACATTTTTTTACCTTTGCATGTGACGTCTTAACATGGCGCTTCCTTGATCACGTAAGAACGCCATCCAATGAAAGGCACATTCTTGATCACGTAAGAACGCCAAAAAAAAGGCGCATCCTTGATCGCGTTAAAACGCCATCCAATGAAAGGCACATTATTGATCACGTAAGAACGCCCAAAAAAAAAGGCGCATCCTTGATCGCGTTAAAACGCCATCCAATGAAAGGCACATTATTGATCACGTAAGAACGCCCAAAAAAAAAGGCGCATCCTTGATCGCGTCAAAACGCAATCCAATAAAAGGCACATTCTTGATCACGTAAGAACGTCAGTCAATACAAGGAATCATTGGACAGCCTGGCAGGTGACGTCTTAAGCAACGTGGCGCATCCGAGATCGCAGAAAAACCGCAGACAATACAAGGACTCAGTGACATCTTGGCATATCACTAAGAAACATATTTATATTTTAGGAACTAGTATGTGTCTAGATTGCTATCTAGGAATGTCACCAAATCATGATTCATCTTTTCGGACTTGACTGTCCCTTGAACTATAGCTATGGTGTATATCTTTAACATTTAAAAGATACACATGAGAAATACATATGCCATTGATGTTTTAAGATATGTTTGGATTGTTGTGGAATAACAATAGTTATACATGGATTGATTAAACGTGTCATTTATTCAAGTTTAATTATTGTCAGCCTACCTATAACCATATATGGGAGGATAAGTATTTTGTTAACATCTTTGTTGACAAATATTCATCATCTAAATTATTTGCATTACACACAGAGATTTATTTGGTTACACTTTTACAATAATATAGAATTGAAAATGAAATACATGTGCTGTCAACATTACAATAAGATTGTTTATTAATAAGATTATATGTCCTTGTTCATGTAAAAAGGACAAAAACGCTTTAGAAATGGAAATACATTCATTAACAATTGTGCTCACCATCACTTAAAGGGACATTATTTTGTTTTTAAAAAGAGCATACACATAGACAATACTATTTCAATAAAATGAACACTTTACAGGGATTATATCATTGTATCAATACTCAGATCATTTGGTAAAGGTGCATCAATTCATGCAGAGTTTCTAAATACACACATGGATCTGAACATTGAAATATACATATATACACAAATAACAATCTATATATACATATATAAAACAATTACTATGCTAATCATAATCAGGCAATGATAAAGCTAAGAGAAAAATATATAAAGACAAATAATAAGATTACATTGGAGATGTTAATCTTAAAGTCATTTACTATTGTCTTACATATATGATTTTATTATTACAAATATATTTGGTAGGTCCCTTTAAGGATCAACAACATAAACTAGAGCTTTCAAAAAATAACATGAAGAATCAGGACAAAGATTTGTGAAATAAAATGTATTTTATTAGTATGTAAGAAAACATACACAACGTTTATAAATAATCTTGTAAAAATAAGGAATATATGAGCCATATGACAAGGTAACACAGTGCATCACAGTCCATGAAGAGAGTTGCCAAGGGCCAGCATAGCCCCATTGGAGACATATGACAAAGTAACACAGTGCATCACAGTCCATGAAGAGAGTTGACAAGGGCCAGCATAGCCCCATTGGAGACATATGACAAGGTAACACAGTGCATCACAGTCCATGAAGAGAGTTGCCAAGGGCCAGCATAGCCCCATTGGAGACATATGACAAGGTAACACAGTGCATCACAGTCCATGAAGAGAGTTGACAAGGGCCAGCATAGCCCCATTGGAGACATATGACAAGGTAACACAGTGCATCACAGTCCATGAAGAGAGTTGCCAAGGGCCAGCATAGCCCCATTGGAGACATATGACAAGGTAACACAGTGCATCACAGTCCATGAAGAGAGTTGCCAAGGGCCAGCATAGCCCCATTGGAGACATATGACAAGGTAACACAGTGCATCACAGTCCATGAAGAGAGTTGCCAAGGGCCAGCATAGCCCCATTGGAGACATATGACAAGGTAACACAGTGCATCACAGTCCATGAAGAGAGTTGCCAAGGGCCAGCATAGCCCCATTGGAGACATATGACAAGGTAACACAGTGCATCACAGTCCATGAAGAGAGTTGCCAAGGGCCAGCATAGCCCCATTGGAGACATATGACAAGGTAACACAGTGCATCACAGTCCATGAAGAGAGTTGCCAAGGGCCAGCATAGCCCCATTGGAGACATATGACAAGGTAGCACAGTGCATCACAGTCCATGAAGAGAGTTGCCAAGGGCCAGCATAGCCCCATTGGAGACATATGACAAGGTAACACAGTGCATCACAGTCCATGAAGAGAGTTGCCAAGGGCCAGCATAGCCCCATTGGAGACATATGACAAGGTAACACAGTGCATCACAGTCCATGAAGAGAGTTGCCAAGGGCCAGCATAGCCCCATTGGAGACATATGACAAGGTAAAAGAGTGCAACAGGCACAACAATAAAATTTTAAAAAGGCCAAATGGCAACAATAAAAAAACAAAATCAACATGTGGACGGAGGATTCTTATCTGCCACCATGGAGCATCTCCAGATCCTCCACTTACTGGTCATCCTCTTCATTGTCCTGTGCATGTCCAGCTCCAGATTCAGGCCTTGAACTTAATCTCATAATTGCACGCAGAGTCAAGTCCTGAACCCGGAGCTGGGCCTGCATGGTGTCGTTCATCCCTCTCAGGACAGCTGCGTTCCTCAACACGGCCTGCTCTACTCTTGCTATACCTTCTAGCATGAGCCATGCTGAGTCACAGCCTAAAATAAAGAATACATTAAATATTAAGGATAATTACACAATAGACGAAAAAATTTTACAACATACATTGTCATCATAAAGACAAATAATTCTTTACATCAATTATTTTACATTTATTCTTTACACATGAATTAGGTTATTCAGACAGACAGAAATCATTAAAGGGACATTTAACTCAAACATGTTGTCCCCTTTAATTGGTTTTAGATGATCCACTTATACAGCTTGAGTGTATCAAATCTTGTTAAAGGATTTACATTGTACTTACAAAATTAAAATTATACTGTGGTAGGCACACCTATCCTTAAACATTTTGGCATTGAGGACAAGCTGTGTAAACATAGCAACCTGAAGAAATTACATTCCCACTGGGTTAGACAAGAGATAATGTATCAACATTTGTACATAAATTGTTGGATCCAAGTAGTGGTGATTGGTATATGTAGTGATATCCAATTAAAGGGACACTGAACCTAAATATTTAATGGACTGATTCAGATAGAGCATGACATTACAAATCTTTAAAACTTACACATATTCATTAAATGTTTTAATTCTCTAGCTAGATTTTGAATGCAAGAATGTTGCTTTCTATGGAAGCCAATATTTGTTTATCAACTTTGTTTGTCCCTGCTGGTTGATGGATACATTCATCCAACAATAAAGAAATGATGGCCAGAATTATTTTATTGTTTAAACTAATTATAGGAATTTCTTTGTTTCAAACAAAATATCAAGAGAATGAAGAATAATTCATAAGAGTAGTAAATTATAAATTTGATTAACATTGCATGCTGGATTGGAATCACAATTTAAAAAATGTAACTTCACTGTACCTTTAAGTATCTTATAACGTGTATTTTGAATGATACTTACAGCTGTGCCTGGGAAGGACAATCCGACACCCAGGACAATGAAGGTTGAGACAGGGGGGAGGGATGGGATTGGCTTGGGGAGGGATGGGAGTGGCTTGGGGAGGGATGTTAATGGCTTGGGGAGGGGTGAGCTGCCGCTCCGGGGTAGGCCGTACAGCTGGGGAGTGGGGAGTTTGGGTCTGGGCAGCTGTACGGGCCATAATACGGGGAGAGCGGCGAAGGGGGGTGTAGGGGCGTTTTTTGGGAGGGACAGGATATGAACTATGGGAAGGGCCGGCAGTGGTCTGGGCATGGTCAGGAGTCTGGTCATGGGCAGGGGTCTGGGTCTGTGCAGGGGTCTGGCCATGGTCAGGGGTCTGTGCATGGGGAGGGGTCTGTGACTGGGCAGGGGCGGAAACCAGATGACCAGAAGTGGTGGATCCATCTGAAAATTTAAAGAAAATATATTAACATCTCATACATCCTGACATCAAATCAACGCATTTCAAATTGATTATGTTTTCAATATACTTCGAAGTGTGTTTGAATTTGTAAACAATTCTGAAATGAGGATATGGTATGTATATAGGCACTCAGATGAATATCAATGACTGTCTGTACAATTATAACATTATTATTGTGTTTTGGCCTGGAATATGCATGTGACATAATGATGTCATGAATTTTACATATTTTCTATTCAAAATATTTCATGCTGCCTGATATAGAAAGGGGGCAGTAGTGTATTTGAACAGACAAATAATATTCATTTTTAAAGTGCAAAAGATGTAGACTTTGAATGTCTTCAATTAAATTATTTCAAATAAACAAACATGTTGGAAACATGATAGATATATTTCACATACCATTAGACTCCAAGGCAGCCTCTTCCTCCTCCGTCACATATGTTAAATCAATCTCTGTAAAACATAACATGTTGTGTACACGTTAACAACAGATATTATAACATATGTTACTGTTGGTCAAAGACACACATCAATGTTGCATTAAAGATATACACACCCAAAGTTATGATTTACATCATTTTGATGGAGCATACAAATTACATTATATTTGTTATTCTCAATGATTCATATTTTCGATGTATTGTTTGGATTAATGTAAAAATCTTAAAAGCATAGTACATAGAACATTTAAGATTTCTCATGTGTGTATCACTTGATGACTGTTGTAAAAAAAGAACATGGAAACAAACATATGTTATACATCTTCTGAATAACAAATGTGGAGACTAATAAAGTTGAAATTATTAATCGTTCAATATTAAAAGAAAATTAATATATAATCAGAAGAGACAATCTTATTTTTTTTCTAATGTTATGCTTCATCAGAATCATGATCATAATATTGATTAGCAATACACCTTCAATTACATATAAATGAGTCAATGGACTTACCAGGAGACCGCAAAGGCGGCTCTATGTCACTGCTGGATTCCTGTGGGCTCACCACACCAACTCTCTCTATGAATGATATAGATATATATTATGAAACACATTTGGGATATCACTAAATCACATCTGTCTCGAATTTTACCATTAATCAACTTTAAAATGTGAAGAATAGAGCAGTCATTACACCAGAAAATGCTTGATTGAATCAAGGGGATTCTGTTAAATATTCTGTATTGAACATATGTTTAATGTCAGACTATATTAGACATCAAAATCATCTCATACAATGCTATTGCATATCTAAATATACCCATTGATCAATGTTCTTAAAAGAATACACACAAACCACATTTTGAAGAGCATCTGTTGACAAATCTAAACAAACACATGTGTCACATCGAGCCATTTGTGCAATGTACAGTAATCTTGTTTAGGACACAACACATATTTATCACAATACAAAACAAAATTGATTATTACAAATATGTAATCATGGTGCTGTTAGAGTATGCAGATATCTATAAAGTAACTCCAACAGAGAATATGTGAATTATATATCAATATTGTTTAATCAAAAGAATGTAAAGATGAATGAATCTATTTTGTCTTAAAGGGACACTGACATGATTAATTTAAATCATTGATTTCTATGTTCAAACTGTTCAAAATGATTTAACATTGACTCCTATTATAATTAGAATGTTGCTAGATTTTAATCTTAAAGGCAGATAAGCAATATTGGATTCAATAAATATTGTTTGTTGAAGGTATCCACCAATCATCAATAAAAACCCAGGTTGGTCAACCAAAATTTAGATGCACATAAACGTACTTTCTTGATTTTAAAATACATTTAGCAATAGAATATGTCACATATGATGATAGTATTATATTTTTATGTTTATTAATATTGCATACTGTATCTGAATGACTACATTAATAATTGTAGCTCAGTATCCCTTTAATCTAAAATTAAATTGATTCGACAATGTTGTTGTTAATGAATTATCTACTCCATATGTTGATGTAATGAATGGTATTGAGCATGCAATTCAAATCTAATATGTTATTTAAGGATATCCGATGAATTATTTAATTTTCATCTATTAAAGAGACATTACATATAAATATTGAACAATGTGGATTTAGTATGTAATGTTCTGTCCATGTTTCTAAGACAAATGTCAATTAAAAAGAGACATACCATACTGTGACAAGCCCTGGCTTGAGGATCCAGCAGCCACATCCATATCTGTAATATATTAAATGAGGATTGCATATCATTAATACTAATCATGCCATGTTTAAAAACTTTACATTATTAACAAATCAATTTAAAAATATTAATCCTTTGGTAGTCCCATGAGTTAATTGTTTCCTCAATTAAATTAATGATAAATATATCCTGGACTCTTATTTTCAATCAGTTGTGTTGTTTACTGTATCTTTAATAATTTCTGGTTGTTATTTCATAATCATCAATTGATGGCTATATGTTATAATTTATTTGTATTCTTCGTTTTTTATTAGCTATAATATTGAAAATAAGAATACTGTATTCTTCACTAATATAAGAATTCCCATTTAATTTTTAACAACATGTATAAAGCAATGCCACTTACAGCAAAGCCATGTTAACGTGGATGAGAAATTCCATTTTCGCGATCATTGCGCAATGATTCCAAGCGGAATTACGCATCCGTCATTTGAACAACATGTATAAAGCAATGCCACTTACAGCAAAGCCATGTTAACGTGGATGAGAAATTCCATTTTCGCGATCATTGCGCAATGATTCCAAGCGGAATTACGCATCCGTCATTTGAACAACATGTATAAAGCAATGTAACTTACAGCAAAGCCATGTTAACGTGGATGAGAAATTACATTTCTGCTCTGTGACGCATATTCTGTAGAGCGCAAGAAACATCATTCCTATTTCATGTGTCACTAATCTAAAATCAGATATCTAAACATCATATGTAGTGTATGTTGTGAGATCTGTATAGGTTTAGTATCTGACTATATACACTTTTGATTATAAAAAAATAAATAAGATATTATATGAAGTTGGATAATTACCTGGTTCAGATTCTCTATCTCCTCCCAGGCCACCGGACGGAGAAGCATCTGCCCTGTCCCCCGCGTCAGGACTTTCAGATCCCGCAGCTGGGAGGGAAGAAGAGGAGGCCGAGGATGGCGAGGATCGAAATCTTTTGGGGACCCGGAGATTGAGGAGCTCGCATAAAGTCACCTCATAAGGGAGTAGGTACAGTTTCCGCGGGGCCTTTCTTTGGCCCCCTCTTTTACGGGCTTGTACCCAGTCCCTTATGAGGTTGACTTTTTTGGATAAACACAACCTCATATCTCCGAATCTCCTCATGATCTGATCCTGGGTCCTCTGGACGTCACACACCAATCTAACCGCATTGGTGATAGACTCCCAGAGGGCCTTCTTAACAGGCGCATCTGTCGAGCTCCTCTTGTTCCCAAACAGCTGGGGATAAAAGTCCTTGACGGCGTGGACCAGTGCAGCGCTCTCCTCCTTGGTGAACCTGGGAACTGACATGCCTGCTGGGTTGTAGAATATATGTATGGATATAATATATACTTCCTGCAGGCATTAGAGAACTGACAAAGATGGCAACGTGTAATGGACTTTTATATGGTGAAGTAAACATGAGATGCACCATGGGACAAGTTATCTGTACATCTGATTGGATAAAAGTTTGAAATATTGTTAGAATGTCTGTGAGACCATCCTGACTCAAGTTGTGTTTGTGTGATGAACTCTGATTGGCCGTTCCTTAATGTTTCATATCTTAGTAACTTCCTTACACATACCGCTTGGTGGTGCTGTTACTTCATTTTTCATGTAGACTTATTTGTAACTCATGGGCCTGTCATGCGGATATGTGTGACGCAGATTTAATATCCGTGATCCGTTAAATATTAATGATTAAATACTCTTTAAAATCTAATACTGTCACATTATTAAATGTTGTCGACATTTCTCGGTTTAATAACGGTCTGTTTCTTTAATACAAATACACATTTAATATTGTATGTCTTTATTGTTCTTTAAATAAATTTATTGACTTATTGTGAAGTATTGACATTGCTCTATTAAATGTATTTATAATGCACATTGATTGTGTGCTATTGCGTGACATTAGACTCTAATGTTTAAAGATGAAAATATGGTGTTTCAAGATGCGTTTCCCACGCAATATTTCTTAATGTTCAAATTCCGGTTAGAATGTCAGTAAATTTGATAATCTGTTTATAAATGTTAAACTACAGGTTTGTTATTAGCAAATAAACCTCGGGCTTGTATTTCTCTGAAGTGCTCATATATGTTATTGTGCAATGGCGTCTTTAGTTTTAAATAGACATTACAAACAAACAATTGTATCAAATGATCTGTAGAGATAGAAGATTGTTTAGACTTTAAAATGTAAATCAATTTATCTTAGTATTTATATATCCTCAACAGAAGAAATTTAAATGCACATGGTTGAGCCAATCACATAAGGCATCTCTGTGCATCCACCAATCTTCATCTACTGAGCCGATCTCGATATGCTTTTCAAGCAAAGTATGTCAAGATAGGAAGATAAGTAAATACACTATTTAAAGCTCTTAAAGGGACACTGTCCAAACAAATTTAGCATTGGTGATTGAGCATGAAATGTTAATCAACTTTATTATTTAATCCGATTATCAAATGTTAACAGTTATCTTGTTATGTTTCTTTGCAAATCAATAATGATATTTTATATTACGGACAATTGTTTAAAAAAAACCTGGGTTGTCCTTGATGATTGTTGGATCAATTATTCCAAACAAAACAAGCAAGTTCTGTCCAGAGTACTGAAGCAAATAAATTAGCTATTTAATGCCTTATTTTTAAAGTAATGATAGCAACATCACAAGGAGCATTCATAATATGAGACAAGTTTTAAAGTTGATTAAAATAGTATACTCATTCAGAATGTATAAATCATTATTTTTTTAACTGTCTACCTTTAAGTATATTTTGAGTTCATGTCCCTTTAAAGAAACATTTCACAATAATGCTTAAAATATCATAAACCTAGGCACCTTCCTTTTGCTAAATTAGTCTAACATATGAGTAAAGCAAATTTAGATTAACTTCTATATTGTTTTACACACTGACTGAAATATATTTATTAAAGGAGGTATTTTGGAGCCTTCAGCTTAGAGGGACATTAAGCTATATGTTATGTATGCATTTTGTATAATATTCTTATATTTGACCAACTTAATATGTTTTGTTATTCAATCATTATATTGTAATTATATATATATATTCTTGGATTAAATACATCTCTACATAGGCTATTTTGATGCTGATTGTTTTTTGCATATAGATGCCTTATGTAATTGACTAAGATATGTGCATTGATGTATTTTTTGAAAAGTATATTTAAAGACTGAATGTAATTCTATAGTACTTTCTAAATATGTTGAAATTCTTGTATGATATTTTTAAAAATCTATACACAATATACTTTGTGAATGTCCCTTTAAGGACCCAAACATTTGGAATTTTGATTTAACATTGACAAAATAAACTAAAGGGGAATTAAAATTCTATATAGATATTTGATGTCTAACCCAAGAGGTAAGATTTTAAAATATACATAATATTACTAAGTATAGTTAAATGACTCCACTAGAAAATTACATAGATTAATCTGGCATCCAATAACTAGCTTGTGAAAAATATCAACTTAAATGACCTACCATTTATAAATGTAAAAATTAAAAGAATTTAGAAAATAATGTTTTGAGATACCTAAGGAAGATACAAGATCTTATAAAATTAATTTTACATTCAACAACACTGTCACTTTAATGTAATTGAACCACTTCACCTTCTTAAAAGTTAAAATAAAAAACTTTTGACTACATATCCAAAATTAATTTAATATCTACATTTTCAAAAGAAAAGCATCGAAGGATCTCACTCCCCAATTAATGTTCTAAAAGATATTTTAATGTAATATTCTCGGAATCAGTTGATTTTATAATATTAATGCATTATTTGATCTTATGCATGTGCTTGTCAAATAGCCAACTACCAGTCATATTTATTGACAGATTATATTGATATTTAGTAGAATCTGTTCAAAAGAATGTATTTAATAATAAAATGTTTATTATTAACATGTAAAAATAAAAAAGAATAAGTTTATCTAAAAACTAAAAATATTCCTTGAAGTCATCAGATGCCAATCTGAAATGACAAATAAAAAAATGGAACAAAGTTAATACACACGTTGTCAAATATTCATAAAATACATTTAAAATCATCTTGTGTCTATGCTCTAAATTTGTTCAACATTTTTAAAAGATAATTATTAAATTGATTTAAAAGAAATGAAATACATACACCATTATATTGTTGAATCAAAATTCTATTTAAATATCCAAATTTCAAATTATACATAATAATGTATATCACATTTCAACAATATATGTATGCTGAACATAAATGTAATATTTCATGTCCATTCAAATACCTCTATATCAACTATTATATGTATTCCTTTTTCGGATTGTGATCCCTAAATATCTAATGATGAAATAAGTATGACTAATGTATGTAAGCTAGCAATAATCAACATTCTTCATGTGATTCTTAACTAGCATGCACCAACCTGGATAATGCATGGTCTTTGAAAGTCAATTCAGGGGTAAACAGTTGATCTTCAATAGGTGTCTTATTCATCAGTTCATTAAATAGAGGACTGGGAAATACCATCTAAAAAAGTAAAATCATCTAAGTGTCTGATTGTGATCCCTAAATATATAATTTTGAACTAAATATGACTAATGTATGTAAGCTAATAATATTCAACAGTCTTCACTAGCATGCATTGGTACACCAACCTGGACAATGCATGGTCTTTGAAAGTCAATTCAGGGGTAAACAGTTGATCTTCAATAGGTGTCTTATTCATCAGTTCATTAAATAGAGGACTGGGAAATACCATCTAAAAAAGTAAAATCATCTAAGTGTCTGATTGTGATCCCTAAATATATAATTTTGAACTAAATATGACTAATGTATGTAAGCTAATAATATTCAACAGTCTTCACTAGCATGCATTGGTACACCAACCTGGACAATGCATGGTCTTTGAAAGTCAATTCAGGGGTAAACAGTTGATCTTCAATAGGTGTCTTATTCATCAGTTCATTAAATAGAGGACTGGGAAATACCATCTAAAAAAGTAAAATCATCTAAGTGTCTCCAATAGGATGTCTCCACAGCCTTATTCTATAAAATAGTTTGCACTTACCATGTGAACATGTCTTTGTATGGTTTTCAAGGTCAGCATAATTGAAAGATAATGCCAGACATGATCCCATTGGTATACTTCAATTTCAATCTTGGCTTTTTCCCCACTGTCAGTCTGGGCAATCTTCACTGTCAGGCTTCTAATAGTTCCCTTTCAGTCTTTAGATTAAGTCATCTCCCTAATGGAAGAAATATTTTAAAGAAAATTCATACAAGTGTGTGAATCAGTTCTGTACCCCTCTCCCACCCCCCATTTCATACTAAATTTATGTCACTAGCTTACTAAGCCTGTGTATCAACCTGTGTTATTTTCTATCAAGTGTGAAGATGAGTCATATTGAGCAGAACAAACCTCTAATGTGTGACATTGAACCATAGTCATTCTAGAGGATCCCTTTCTGAGTATGTACATTTTAAGTAATGTGTAAACTAAATTCTATTTTTGAAAATGTATGCCATATGATGTATTTGTGTACAATTCATGCCAGCAACAGTCCATACATTTCTACTTACCATCTGATGTCCTCTTTAAAAACCAGGTGGCAAAGACTCGCTACAGGACCCAGTGCCCAGAGCATCACCTATATGAATAAATAAAAAATATTTTAAAAATTTGATCAATACTAACATGTTTGCACAATTCTCTACTTGTCATTTCCCTAGAGTTCACATCTATTGACAATACTTCAGTCTAACTTCTATTCTTTACCGTCTAAAGTGGCGGTTGATGACGTCTGCTCTGACATCAAGTCCCTCGTCCTGGAATTCCCCCTCTAGAACAGGATCATCCTCCTCATCTCTGAGGAGGTCTCTGTCCACCGGGATGGCCTGCAGCATCCCAGCCCGCTGTGCAATATTATGCAGGACGCTACAGGCTACAACGATCTTAGCCACCTTCTTTGGGTTGTACTGGAGTGCTCCTCCAGAACGGTCCAGGCACCTGAATCTCATCTTCAGGAGCCCGAACATCCTTTCAACCACCACCCTGGTTCTCTTATGAGCCCTATTGTAGCGCTCCTCAGACACATCAGTCGGGCTACGCAAGGGGGTAATGAGCCAAGGCCGGCTCATGTACCCAGAATCACCTATAAATTATGAACAGAACATAATTCAAACAGAATCCTTAAAATAGTATATTGTTTTAGAAATAATTTTTTGTACACGATAATCCGTATTAAAATTTTTCAGAAACATCCAAAAAAAAGTTCTATATTATTCTGTATCTTGCCATTTCAGCTAAGACATGCTACATATGCGTATTTCTCCAAAACCAAACCTTGTGTAAAATGCTAACTACATGGTTACATTGCATTCTCTATCTGAGCACTTAAGGTAAGACATGCTACATATCTGCATTGAACTAAAACTACACATTAGCGGAAAGAGACAATGACAGGGTTAAATTGCATGAGATAATATATTCACATTTCAGCTAAGACATGCTACATATGCGTATTTCTCCTAAACCAAACCTTGTGTAAAATGCTAACTACATGGTTACATTGCATTCTCTATCTGAGCACTTAAGGTAAGACATGCTACATATCTGCATTGAACTAAAACTACACATTAGCGGAAAGAGACAATGACAGGGTTAAATTGCATGAGATAATATATTCACATTTCAGCTAAGACATGCTACATATGCGTATTTATCCAAAAAAAAAATAGTGTTAAATGCTAAATACATGGTTACATTGCATTCTCTATCTGAGCACTTAAGGTAAGACATGCTACATATCTGCATTTAAATAAAAGTAAACATTAGCGTCGGTAAATAAAAAATGGTTAAATTGCATCCTATAGATGAACATGACGCTAACATTTTAAGACTACAGGGGCAATTGTCAAACTAATTAAACATGTTGTGCACAAATACTCACCAACGAGATAACCAGGGGGCATTTGTCTTTCCTCAAACTGTCTCCACAGGGACGACAGAGAGAGGATGCGGGCATCATGACAAGCCCCTCCAAAATTCGCATACACATGCATAATCCTCATCCGTGCGTCACAAACATACTGCACGTTGAGGCTATGAAAATGTTTGCGATTTCTGAAGGGCAAGTCATCAATTGGAGCACGCAGCGCAATGTGGGTACAATCTATGGCTCCCAAGACATTGGGCAATTGAGCAATATCAAAGAATTCCCGCTTCAGGCGCCTCCAATCACCATCATTCTGTGGGAATCCTATGTATTGCTTACTGATACATACCATGGCGTCCAGAAAGTTATCAAACACCACAGAGAATGTACCTTGAGCCAAGCCATGCATGTACAGTTCTCCTGAAACTCCCGGAGGCCAGGACGTATAGACAGCTTAGCATCTTACTCATGGGGGGAACAGCAGTCCTTATTTGTATACGTGGCTCCAAATGAGGTTTAAGAAGCTCGTAAAGGCCAATGAGCTGTTCGCAATCGAGCCGATACTTATCAAAAACCTCAAAGTCGCTCATGTTTTCCAAGGTGGGTCTCACCCTGTAGACAGGAGGACCTCGAACCAGACGACCCCTTTGTCTCAGTCTGAGCCGCCGAGGCTGCCTGATTCGACCAACAGCTAGTTCGCCAATAGCAGCACCAGCAGCGTCTACCATGTCATCGTCATCCATCTTTCAAAACAGCGTAACAAGGTAAGCACTTGATCTGATGTGGATCACAAGTGATGCTTTGGCCATGTTGTTTGGGGGATTTATAGTACGATTAGTCCAATGGTAGTGAGTTTGTAATGATTGCTGATTGTATTCACCTGTTTGTATGTGAGCGGCGCGAATGCTTTCAAAGTGGGCTTTTTATTTTTTTTGGCTGAAATGTTTTTTTCCCCCAATGAATCTCAATGTGAAAGTGTCAAATATCACACATACAGTGCATGTTTGTAATGTTTGATCATATGCGTAATAAATATTTCTTAAACGCAATCTTATAGTAACAAGCACACGTCCAGGCTAACATGAATGAAAGTGCATAGTTGTGTATAATGTGCATCAAATGTGATCGATCAATGTTGCTGCAATATTGTTTTTAAACGATAAAGTAACATCTGCCATCTGTAGTATTGTATATATAAGTGATTAGCGAGATGTCAATATTGTATGCGTCCCTTTAAAATCGCAATAATAATTCCTAACTTCCCGTCTGCCATCTGTAGTATTGTATATATAAGTGATTGCCGAGCAGTCAATATTGTATGCGTCCCTTTAAAATCGCAATAATAATTCCGAACTTCCCGTCTGCCATCTGTAGTATTGTATATATAAGTGATTGCCGAGCAGTCAATATTGTATGCGTCCCTTTAAAATCGCAATAATAATTCCGAACTTCCCGTCTGCCATCTGTAGTATTGTATATATAAGTGATTGCCGAGCTGTCAATATTGTATGCGTCCCTTTAAAATCGCAATAATAATTCAGAACTTCCCGTCTGCCATCTGTAGTATTGTATATATAAGTGATTGCCGAGATGTCAATATTGTATGCGTCCCTTTAAAATCGCACTAATACTGAAGAACTTCCAGCTGTCATCTGTAGTATTGTATATATAAGTGATTGCCGAGCTGTCAATATTGTATGCGTCCCTTTAAAATCGCAATAATAATTCCGAACTTCCCGTCTGCCATCTGTAGTATTGTATATATAAGTGATTGCCGAGATGTCAATATTGTATGCGTCCCTTTAAAATGGCACTAATACTGAATAACTTCCGGCTGTCATCTGTAGTATTGTATATATAAGTGATTGGCGAGCTGTCAATATTGTATGCGTCCCTTTCAAATCGCACTAATGCTGAAGAACTTCCGGCTGTCATCTGTAGTATTGTATATATAAATGATTGCCGAGCTGTCAATATTGTATGCGTCCCATTCAAATCGCCATGAAAAATCTGAACTTCCGGCTGTCATCTGTATTATTGTATATATAAGTGATTTTCGATCTGACAATATTGTATGCGTCCCATAAAAATGGCACTAATACTGAATAACTTCCGGCTATCATCTGTAGTATTATATATATAAGTGATTTGCGATCTGACAATATTTATTAATTGTCCCATTGAAATTTCCCTAATAATGCTGTTCCAAACTGTTGTTTACGTATATGTTGTATTGTAGTATTGAGTGTTAAAGTTCCGAAAGGGGCGATACAGTGGTGAATCTGTGATGTGTATGGTTGAATCTTGTAATGACGTCATGATATTATTAACCTGCCTATGTAGTTGTGAAATCCTCATTGTGTTGTTGTATTGTGCTACATTGTTATTGTGTGCTGAATAAAATCTAAATGTGTGCTTTGTGGTTGCGTGATGGGTGATGCGTGTTATGTACATGTACGTATATGTTGTGATTGTGTCCCACATATGCTGACTTGTATATAGCGGTCTGGCATTGTTGTTCCTTCCCATAAAGTGACATCTGTAATCTTGTGTAATGATGTTCTTCTTGTACGTAATTCCTAATGGTTTCTGGTGATGGAATCATGATGTTAAAAGTACAGTCAAATCCATATGTTGTGTTTTGTGATTCCTGTAGAGAATGTCATGTGTTTGTCCCCCATCATTTGAATGCACATGTATGAGTGAATGTTAAAAGTAATATATGTGCATCCATGAGTGATCATGTGTTAAGCCTATGTAGATATGCAGTTGCTGCAAGCATATGAGTTGAATAACAGAAATGCAATAATAAAGGTAAATGAGAGGTGTTTCCCATTGTGTACTGTTTGTGAATCAAGAAATGTTTAGTGAATTTTATTTTAATTTTAAATGTAATTTTATTTAAATAATAATGTGTTACTAGTGATGTGGATTTGTAGTTGATGTAATCTAAAAGTGTGAAACAATTTTATGGTGTTGTGAATATTCAATAATTAAAAAACATAAATCCACCATAGTCATTTCTTGATCTATTTATCATCGCTAGGTCTAACGCATAAAATCATGTCTTTTCTAGCGCTGGTATTTGGAGTTTTTCAGTCTACGCTATTTGCGTGCGTTAGGGAAATGAGGGTTTCGCGTGCACGAGCACGTCTTCCCAATAGAAGTCAATGGAGGCTCTAAAGATTTCCAATTTTTTTTTTCTAAGACTGGTTTTCCTCGTAAAGTGAATGACGTCATGAGCTTGTGTGAAAAAGTCGCTAAATCGTGTTATTTTTGTAATAAATAAATATTTTGTGTATGTCATGTGGTGTATATTGTTTGTATGCATCGATGAGTGTATGTTTGTGATAATGTTATTAGTTAGATGTAGGTATACGAGGGTCTTTTCCCGTGTGTCAATGTAAGTCAATGGGAAAATGGATTTGTGTTGTTTTTTTTTCAAACACCCGAGATCTCGCAACTTTAATCCTTTGTATTTTGCTGAAAAATTATTAAATATGAAAAATAAACATAGTGTAGTGTTTGTATGAGTGTAAGTGTACTTTGTGTAATATTTTTAATTTGATTCGTAGAATTTAATTTTGTCGGTATATGTTTACTACTGGGTCTGAGGTGTCGGTAGAAATTTGAGCGTTAGGTGATTTTGGAGTGGCGGTAAATAAACTCTAAATACCGGAGTCCGTAAGAAACCCGCGTTAGGGGCCTCTAACGCTGGTTTTCACGGCTAACGCCGAACTCCAAATCTAGGCCTTTGTGTTTAAAGCTCCATTTTGAAACCTAGGTATTGTAAACGGATTGGTACAGAGCAAAGGATACCCACGGAGTGGGTTTGGAAAACAATTAAATTTGCAGACAAGATTTCTGATATACGGTAGAGATATGTTAATGAAATGCTATTGATAAAAAGCGTATTTGGGGTAGTTAGTTAGTAACAGGCATAGAAAATATTTACTTACAGTGGCCCTTTAATGTCACTCATTTGCCTTGTGGGAAACCAAATACCATGAAACTTCTAGGATAGATTTGGAAAGTGACAAACTGAGTTTGTGCCAAGTTTGAAGGCAATTGATCGATGTTTAGGTGAATTTTGGTACATTAAGCTCTTTTTACATTAAGCTGCTCACATTAAATGTTTTAGGATTGTAAAAAAATAGTTAAATGTGAATAACTTTTGGTTTGTTTTATCAAATTTCCTGAAATTTTCAGAATATGTTTGAATCGATAGATTAATGTATTGTGGTAAGTTTGGGGGAAATTGGTTAACATCTAAGTTCAATTTTGTACGTTAAGCCACATTAAGCTCCCCAAAAAACAAGCTTAATGTCACTCATTTGCCTTGCGGGAAACCAAATACCATGAAACTTCTAGGATAGGCTTGGATAGTGGACATGTTGGGTTGTGCAAAATTATGCAGCGATTGATTAACATTTGGCCACTTTTTTACTCATTAAGCTACATTAAGCCATTTTCACATTAAATGTTTTAGGATGTCCCCAAAGCCTGCCCATTAGGGATAATATATGTAAATCATGGCTATCTGTAATTCCGTTGATAGATCATGAAATGATCTCGCAGAGAGAGACTCCCTATATAGATGTAAAATGCCAGTGATATGGAAAGAATCACATATGAAGGTGATAAACAATTTTTATGTTTCACCGTCGAAAATGAATAAGTTCTACCCTTCTCTGGTTAACTTGTGCCCGCGGTGTGCACACTATAAGGCAGATACACTTCATATGTTTTGGACATGCCCTAAAGTTAGACAACTATGGTTGAAAATTATTTATTGGTTTAATAAACTATACAAAGTCTCAATTGCGTTAGCTGCGGAGGATATTATTTTACTATCATTGCGCAATAACGCTTTCAATAGTAACACTATAAATAGTATAAATACAATTATACTAGTGGTTAGATATTGTATACTTAGAAATTGGAAAAGTAAGGCTGTACCAGGATTAGCTATGGTGTTTAAAACACTTCAAGATCAAATTGTCTTCGAATCATTTCATCTATTTGATGCCTCAGAGAATAGAATCAAGACGTTTCTATGGAGATGGCCCCAGTCATTTTAACTTACCCAGTGGCCAGTCAAAAACTGAATCTTTCTCCCTTTTTATCATCAGCAAGCTATGCGGAACTGACCTTATTGAATGTCTTTCCACATAGTTGGATAAAACAATCGTGAGGGGCCGGTCTGGAGGGGTGGGGTGGAGGAGAGGAATTAATATATATAATTTTTTTTTCTTCTGTTTTGTTTGGGTCTAGTCTTGTCTTGTTAGCTATTTGTGGTGAATATTATAGTTGTTCCATATATTCCTCCATAAAGGAAGGAATAAATCAGATTGTTTACAAATATATATATTTACTTTACATAAGTATAAAGTTAATATGGGAGCGGTGATTGTTTCTTTTTTTTTTTTTTTTTTTTGTTTCATTATTATTATGACGGAAGCTGCGTCTTCCTGATAACCCATTTTATGCTGTTTATAGATCTGCATGGAATATATAGTACTTGGAAGATGTACTTGAATGTTTACTGTGAAACGATCAGTTATTTTTTGTTAGGTGTTAATATATGGAGAAATATTTTTGTCTAATTTAAAAATGTGGAACAGATTGTAATATTGTTTTTTCTCTGATTATAAATAAAGCTTTAAAAAAAAGAAAAAGAAAGACAGGATTGGAAAACTGAACCAGAACACCAATCTAGTTTGCCTATAAATGAAGATTATACATATTTTTTGCATATTGAATTATAGTAGTTGATCTTTTATATACAACAATATTGCCAAAATTGCCCCATGGGGGTTGACAGAAATTTCTTACTCAGCCTAGAGATTAAAACAGATATTTTTTGTGAGCAAGACATTACCTCCATGAACAATGTTTATGAACCAAGTTACCTAGCATAAGGGACAGTTTGTTATATAGGGAGCATGCATGAATGTGTGTGTGTGCATTCATGTGTGTGTGTGTGTATGTGTGTGTGCATATGCATGTGTGTGCGTGTATGTGCAAGTGTATATACACATACATGTGTTTGCATGTGTGTGTGTGCATGTATATGTGTGTGAGCATGAGTACATGTGCATGCATGTGTGTGCATTTAAATGTGTGTGTGTGTCATTGCCTGTGTATATGCATGTGTATGTGTTTATGCAAGTTTGTGTATGTTTGCATATATGTGTGTTTACAATGGTGTGTGCATATACAGGTGTGTATGCATGTTTGTGTGTATGTGTGAGTGTGTAAATGCATGCATGTGTCTGCATTTAACTATGTATGTTTGTGTGTGTGTGTGTGTGTGTGTGTTTGTGTGTATGCATATGTGTATGTGTGCATGTCTGTATAAATATGTGTATGTGTGTATGCATATGTGTATGTGTGCATGTCTGTATAAATACATGTATGTGTGTATGCATATGTGTATGTGTGTATGTCTGTATAAATACATGTATGTGTGTATGCATATGTGTATGTGTGCATGTCTGTATAAATATGTGTATGTGTGTATGCATATGTGTGTGTGTGCATGTCTGTTTAAATATATATATGTGTGTATGCATATGTGTATGTGTGCATGTCTGTATAAATACATGTATGTGTGTATGCATATGTGTATGTGTGCATGTCTGTATGCATATATGTATGTGTGCATGTCTGTATAAATTTGTGTATGTGTGTATGCATATGTGTATGTGTGCATATCTGTATGCATATATGTATGTGTGTATGCATATGTATATGTGTGCATGTCTGTATAAATATATGCATGTGTGTATGCATATGTGTGCATGTCTGTATAAATATGTGTATGTGTGTATGCATATATGTATGTGTGCATATCTGTATGCATATATGTATGTGTGTATGCATATGTGTATGTGTGCATGTTTGTATGCATATATGTATGTGTGCATGTCTGTATGCATATATGTTTGTGTGCATGTCTGTATGCATATATGTATGTGTGCATGTCTGTATAAATATATTTTTATGTGTGTATGCATATGTGTATGTGTGAATGTCTGTATGCATATATGTGAAATGAGGAAAAGGAGATGCTGGAACTCACAGTGGATCAGAATAGGTTTAATCTGGAGCAGGCTTTTACATAGCACATAGGGTAAGCTCCTATCTGAAATAGGTTGTGTTCCTCACAGCGTCTCCTCTGTATCCAACTAGCTCCCCAGAAAAAGTAAGACACCTAGTTTGTCTATAGATATTGAACAGTGTATAATTTAGAATCTAGGGAGCGCCTCAAAGTGGGCTGGGATATATATGCACATGAAACGTTGATAAGATTTATGAGAAAATGCACAGGTTTATTTATACATACACGATAAAAACAGTTAAAAATGTAGAAAATATATGAAATTGCAATCAGATTGAGTTGAAATTATTCAACTTATTAGATGTATATCCTCTTATACATTAACTTATATAGTATCAAACAGGGTGGTGATACATAAGTGTAAAAGAGTAAAACATATAAAAAGAAGTCATTCATGGATCCATGAGTGCAATAAAAAATTGAATAAAACCATATAACAGGTACAGAAATGCAATCTTCAAAAATTAAAACGCTAAAAACATATAATACAATAAGTTAACGATTCCTAAATATAATAAGTGTGTAGTGTCTCCTATGTGTGTTAGACAATCCCTGATATCAGGGTAAGAAGTTCCAAGTTCCTTGGGGGCAATTCTGCCCTATGGTGAGTCGATCCTAAAGGTGATAGCTGTGAAGGTGTCCAAGAAGTCTGACTTGGTGGGGGGTGATGTAAAATAAAAATGTAAAAAATGTAAAAAATGTAAAAAATGTGGAAAAAACAAATGGAAAAAAGATATCCTAGTGCTGTGATCAATAGCAATAAAACTCAATAGCAATAAAACTCAAATCCAAAAAAATGTGATAAAAGTAAGTAAAAGGTTGAAAAAAGTCAAAGAATTTTCGTTATAATGTCCTAAATCCAAAATCCAAAAGAATATATCCCAGTGTGCCTGTGGAATATAAAACAAAAACAAATAGTGCAATAACGTTTAGGAAATCCTTAGTACAAATGAAATGAGGCTTACCATCAATAGCCAACGCGTTTCGGCCCTTCCTTGGGCCTTTTTCAAGACTGTATTGTGGTAAGCATAACTAGGCCTCTTTTTATACTATGGTGCACCTATCACAGTGCACCAAAATTTGCGCCAAAAAGTATTGACCTTTGGACCGGAAGTGGTACCTTCCTGTGTCTTAAATGTTTGTGAATAGTAATTTTTATTAGTTGTTGTGGCAAGTTTTAGGCTGTGTACTTAATTCCTCTATAAGTTGAGTGTTCCTCACCATAGAAAAGAAGCAAAAAGGCGGAATTTACATCGCCAAAATCGCCGAAACCGGAAGTGCACTTTGCATGTTGGTGTCACTTCCGGTTCGTGATTAGGGGCCGGTCTCGTTTTAAATCTAATTCTGGACTAACATATATGGTGATATTTATAGCAAACTACGATGTTTTAAGTAGTACATTTATTATGCCATTGGGTCCCAAGGGAGTGCTATTTTCTGTGTCGTTTCAGCTAATATGCATTACCGGAAGTGACATCATTACCGGAAATGGACTTCCGGTCTCTTTATGACCGGAAGTGATGTCATAACCGGAAATGTAGTCTTTATGACCGGAAGTGACGTCATCACCAAATGGTGTGCATAAATTAGCTGTGGTCAATCATATAAAAGGCATATGTATACAAAAACGGTCATTAAAATTATATAAAAGAAGCGTATGTATACAGAAACGGTCAGTAAAATTATTTACAGAGACGAATTATAAAACAATTGGTTAAAATACTTGGTTTACGTATATGTACTAGGTATAGAATGAAGGTATAATACAAGTCTGTTATTAGGGTACATAAGCAGACAAATGTGCAAAATAAATCTCATTGGGTCCTGAATTGTTTAAGTGGAATCAGAGGTGCATATGCTTCTTTTCTATGGTGAGGAACACTCAACTTATAGAGGAATTAAGTACACAGCCTAAAACTTGCCACAACAACTAATAAAAATTACTATTCACAAACATTTAAGACACAGGAAGGTACCACTTCCGGTCCAAAGGTCAATACTTTTTGGCGCAAATTTTGGTGCACTGTGATAGGTGCACCATAGTATAAAAAGAGGCCTAGTTATGCTTACCACAATACAGTCTTGAAAAAGGCCCAAGGAAGGGCCGAAACGCGTTGGCTATTGATGGTAAGCCTCATTTCATTTGTACTAAGGATTTCCTAAACGTTATTGCACTATTTGTTTTTGTTTTATATTCCACAGGCACACTGGGATATATTCTTTTGGATTTTGGATTTAGGACATTATAACGAAAATTCTTTGACTTTTTTCAACCTTTTACTTACTTTTATCACATTTTTTTGGATTTGAGTTTTATTGCTATTGAGTTTTATTGCTATTGATCACAGCACTAGGATATCTTTTTTCCATTTGTTTTTTCCACATTTTTTACATTTTTTACATTTTTATTTTACATCACCCCCCACCAAGTCAGACTTCTTGGACACCTTCACAGCTATCACCTTTAGGATCGACTCACCATAGGGCAGAATTGCCCCCAAGGAACTTGGAACTTCTTACCCTGATATCAGGGATTGTCTAACACACATAGGAGACACTACACACTTATTATATTTAGGAATCGTTAACTTATTGTATTATATGTTTTTAGCGTTTTAATTTTTGAAGATTGCATTTCTGTACCTGTTATATGGTTTTATTCAATTTTTTATTGTACTCATGGATCCATGAATGACTTCTTTTTATATGTTTTACTCTTTTACACTTATGTATCACCACCCTGTTTGATACTATATAAGTTAATGTATAAGAGGATATACATCTAATAAGTTGAATAATTTCAACTCAATCTGATTGCAATTTCATATATTTTCTACATTTTTAACTGTTTTTATCGTGTATGTATAAATAAACCTGTGCATTTTCTCATAAATCTTATCAACGTTTCATGTGCATATATATCCCAGCCCACTTTGAGGCGCTCCCTAGATTCTAAATTATACACTGTTCAATATCTATAGACAAACTAGGTGTCTTACTTTTTCTGGGGAGCTAGTTGTATACAGAGGAGACGCTGTGAGGAACACAACCTATTTCAGTTCTTTTTTCTACCTAGTAACCTCACTAGCAGCCCTCATATACCTACCTTTATATCTATACCTACACAGAGATATAGATTCACCTATCTTATTGTACTAACCGCCACACCCAGATCTTACTAAGAGGGTTATTAACCATGGATATTACCAAGTCCATGAGACAGGATATCACATTAGAAATTAACTATTCGATTACAGACCAAAACAATAGAGACACGGGATCAATTGATTACAATTCCATATTTAGAAATTTGGAGAAACTGCTGATACAAGAGGTGAAATATAAAGCAGAAATCACTTTTCTTAGGAAGTGCCTAGAATTTAAAATTATCCCTAAGGGATTGCTAATTAAAAAAGATTGTGCATTCCAGTTAGAAGATCCGGAATTTATAGACAAATGGTCTAACATTCTGATAGAGAGCTCCAGAAAGCTAATGGAGGCAATTATTGAATATAGAGAATCTATCCTAGCTAAAGTGGACGAGGAGATTAAAAAGAATGAAGATGACCTCACAAGTCCAGATGGATCAATAATTGAAACTAAAGATCTCCTAGAAAGGAAGGAAAACCTCACCAGAAAGGTAACTAAAATGAGGGAGGACATCACGAACAAGAAATCGAAGAAATTGAATAGGGAATTGGAATCCATCAGAGATGCAAAAGAAAATGATGCCCTACACAAATCCACGACAGACAATGACATCAGATGTAATGATGGAGATGAGAACGGACTTAAAAGAAGGGAAACCAATGAATGGATTGAGGTCCACAACAGAGGAAGGAAACAATCCTATATACCACCAACAGATTTCGACCAGAGAGATTATCAAGAACCACGAGAGAGGGGGCTACATCTAGACCATCCGAATAGGAGTGAGAGAGGTCAACCAATGAGAGACAACCATATGGGTTACAGACCTGAATACAACAGAACCCCAGGGAATATGTACTATCAGCACAACCAAAGAAGGACCGATGATGGGCATCAGGGATTTAGGACTCCGAATAACAGAACAACCTACCATGGACCCCGATACAATGGAAGAGGTAACTTTGAGAGATTCTACCGAGAGCCTATTCCCAATTACCCCTACAGGGAACCATATTCCCCACCATACCATTTCCCGATGAGAAGATACGGGACGCGCCCATACAAAGAATCCCACGGTAACAACAGATTCCAAAGGGACAACAGATTCCAAAGGGAAAACTTCGATAACACCTGGGACTATAGGAGACCTAGAAACTATGGGCACTTTCAAAACAGAAGGGGAAGCTGGCGAGAAAATAACAACACGAGCCACAACAGAACAACAAACCCCACCCACCCAGGGTACAGAGGAGGTCAAGATACCCCGAGACAAGTGAACAATGAGAGTCAACAATACAGACCAAATGAAAGACATAATGGAGCACCCAACCTACGCCCTAACGAACAAAATGCAGCATCCACATCAGGACATTCTTTTTTAGGATTACACCAGACGTCAACCAAAGAACTAGAAAGAACATCTTCAAAAAGAAAGAACTCATGTCCCGAAGACTTCATGATGCCAACCGAAAAAAGAAAACACACAGAGGCAAGAGAGGTGGGAGGAGAATAAATAGGAAGAAAGCTCCATCAGATGAACATCCAACCAACCCCCCAACAAATGAAGGGATACCGAAAGGTATCTACAACCTAAGCTCGATAACTCTCACAGATAAGGAATCCTCAGTCCTCAATTATGGGCTTTCATTTGCCCCAGCAAAAGGCCTAAATAAATTCGAAACCTTTGTGAATGCGAAGGAGTACATAAGAAAACTAACTCTCAAGAGACATTTTATCAAATCCCCATTGGAACTCCAGTCCACAAGAACAGGAAATCTGAACCCAGAAAGCTCAAGCCTCACCAGCAGTATTTATAAACACACCGATTTAAGACCAAAATCATCATTTTACCCGGTGATGAGTAAAGGAAATGCAATTGAAACATTTGACACTCTGGTTTGTAACGATATCAGAAACATCAGTCAGAATAAACTCAAGATGACCAAACATAACCTCAATAAGGATCAACTGTCAACAATAAAATCCCTTGAAAGAAACCACAACCTGGTTATTAAACCAGCGGATAAAGGAGGAGGTCTGGTAATCTTAGATAAAGCGGATTACAACCAAGAATGCAATAGGATCCTCGAAGACAAAAAGATCTATGAGAAACTTAGGAATAACCCCGTTGAAGGCTACAAGAAGGACTTAGATAGGATCTTGGGGGAGGCAAGGAGAAATGGAATACTGAATGAGAAGGAATACAAATACTTGAGTGTTAAACATCCCATCACTCCAGTATTCTATTACCTCCCCAAGATCCACAAATCCATCGAAAAACCGCCAGGAAGACCAATTAACTTTATACTGTCTCATAACTATTTTTTTAACCAAGGGACCTACTATAACCAAATATGCGGAACAGCAATGGGGACCAGGTTCGCGCCTAGCTACGCGAACTTGTATATGGGAAGATGGGAACGAATTTTTTGGGTATCGTGCCCAGCTAGCGCGGACCTGGTCCTATACCGAAGGTATATAGACGATATTTTGCTAATCTGGAAAGGTTCTATGGAGGACCTTCTATACACAATTAAGGTCATGAATAGTAATAATCTCAACCTTAAGTTTACACACGAAATAAGTATGAAGGAGATTACATTCCTGGATCTAAGAATTGAAGTAATCGAAGGCAAACTTGAAACATCCACTCACTTCAAACAGGTAGACTGTAACAATTATATTCACCAAGACAGCTGCCACCACTCCAATTGGAAATCTAATATACCTAAGGGCCAGATGCTAAGACTAAAGAAAAACTGCTCCAACCCGGAGAAATGGGAACAACAAGTGACTATGATCAAAGAAAGGTTCCTTGAAAGAGGATATGATAATGACAGCTTGGAGAAAAACATATCAGAGGTTAGGATGAAAGACAGAAAAGACCTTCTACTGTATAAGAATAAGGAAAACAAATCAGCATGGGAGGATGAAATAGTGAACATCCCTTTCATAACAAAATACAGCACTAACAGACACATTATAGAAAGGATCATAAGGAAACACTGGTCGATTTTGAAAGATGACGATGTACTCGGGGAAAGGCTCCCAGAAACACCAAAATGTATTTATCGTAAATTAGAAAATTTGAAGAGCATACTCTCACCCAGTATACCCAGAACCCCTAAGTTGAAAACGAGAGATATACAAGGCAGAGACATTAAGGGTTTCTATCCATGCCCTAGCTGCAAGGCGTGTGAAAGAGGTGTAAAAACCAAGCAATTCACAGCACATAACACCAAAATGGTTTACCCTATAAGGGACCACATAAGGTGTAGTAGTAAGGGAGTCATATACCTTATAGAATGTAGCTGCGGTCTCCAATACATTGGTCAGACCTCCAGACCCCTTAAGGATCGTATCAGAGAGCATCTACTACAGATCAAAAATAAGAGTATAGAAACTCCACTATACAAACATTTCACTAAAAAACATCAGGGAAATAAGAAAGATCTCAAATATTGCGGTATCCAACTAGTAAACCCCAGTTGGAGAGGGGGAGACCAAGAGAAAAAACTCCTTATAGAAGAATCAAGATGGATATTCTATTTAGACTGCCTTCATCCCAGGGGTCTGAACCCCAAGGAGGATTTGTCACATTTATTCAATCTTAAATAGACCTGCTCAAAAAATATGCGCTATAGGAAACAAAGATCCATTATTAGCATGTATCTTCATACTAGCGTAATAGACTAGTTTACCTAATAAGTACATGATACAACTCCCCTTTCTTTTTTACCCGTACTCTTTTACTATCCACCTACCTACCAGATTTTTTAATAACTTTTTAATAACCTTTTAATTTTTTAATGTTTTAACAAATGTTTTAACAATTTCATGAAATTCCATTTTACACCTTCAAGACCTCTTAACACCTTTTATACTGCCTTCCACAAACTCTTCTTGATGTGGTGACATAGAGCCCCATCTACCGGGTGGATTCCACGTAGAGAAACACCTGATGTTGAGGGAACCCATTCTACAACTATTAGACCAACCAAACCAGTAAACAATATATGAATTAGTGATATCCTCATCTTTCAAAATATGACACTAATCAGGCATCTAACTAGAACAGTGATTTCTGACACCTCTGATTCCACTTAAACAATTCAGGACCCAATGAGATTTATTTTGCACATTTGTCTGCTTATGTACCCTAATAACAGACTTGTATTATACCTTCATTCTATACCTAGTACATATACGTAAACCAAGTATTTTAACCAATTGTTTTATAATTCGTCTCTGTAAATAATTTTACTGACCGTTTCTGTATACATACGCTTCTTTTATATAATTTTAATGACCGTTTTTGTATACATATGCCTTTTATATGATTGACCACAGCTAATTTATGCACACCATTTGACTAAGTTTTTTACGACTAGTACTACAAACCCTGAAAAATACCCAGAGTCACACACAGACCGGAACACCACTTCCGGTGATGACGTCACTTCCGGTCATAAAGACTACATTTCCGGTTATGACGTCACTTCCGGTCATAAAGAGACCGGAAGTCCATTTCCGGTAATGATGTCACTTCCGGTAATGCATATTAGCTGAAACGACACAGAAAATAGCACTCCCTTGGGACCCAATGGCATAATAAATGTACTACTTAAAACATCGTAGTTTGCTATAAATATCACCATATATGTTAGTCCAGAATTAGATTTAAAACGAGACCGGCCCCTAATCACGAACCGGAAGTGACACCAACATGCAAAGTGCACTTCCGGTTTCTGCGATTTTGGCGATGTAAATTCCGCCTTTTTGCTTCTTTTCTATGGTGAGGAACACTCAACTTATAGAGGAATTAAGTACACAGCCTAAAACTTGCCACAACAACTAATAAAAATTACTATTCACAAACATTTAAGACACAGGAAGGTACCACTTCCGGTCCAAAGGTCAATACTTTTTGGCGCAAATTTTGGTGCACTGTGATAGGTGCACCATAGTATAAAAAGAGGCCTAGTTATGCTTACCACAATACAGTCTTGAAAAAGGCCCAAGGAAGGGCCGAAACGCGTTGGCTATTGATGGTAAGCCTCATTTCATTTGTACTAAGGATTTCCTAAACGTTATTGCACTATTTGTTTTTGTTTTATATTCCACAGGCACACTGGGATATATTCTTTTGGATTTTGGATTTAGGACATTATAACGAAAATTCTTTGACTTTTTTCAACCTTTTACTTACTTTTATCACATTTTTTTGGATTTGAGTTTTATTGCTATTGAGTTTTATTGCTATTGATCACAGCACTAGGATATCTTTTTTCCATTTGTTTTTTCCACATTTTTTACATTTTTTACATTTTTTACATTTTTATTTTACATCACCCCCCACCAAGTCAGACTTCTTGGACACCTTCACAGCTATCACCTTTAGGATCGACTCACCATAGGGCAGAATTGCCCCCAAGGAACTTGGAACTTCTTACCCTGATATCAGGGATTGTCTAACACACATAGGAGACATTACACACTTATTATATTTAGGAATCGTTAACTTATTGTATTATATGTTTTTAGCGTTTTAATTTTTGAAGATTGCATTTCTGTACCTGTTATATGGTTTTATTCAATTTTTTATTGTACTCATGGATCCATGAATGACTTCTTTTTATATGTTTTACTCTTTTACACTTATGTATCACCACCCTGTTTGATACTATATAAGTTAATGTATAAGAGGATATACATCTAATAAGTTGAATAATTTCAACTCAATCTGATTGCAATTTCATATATTTTCTACATTTTTAACTGTTTTTATCGTGTATGTATAAATAAACCTGTGCATTTTCTCATAAATCTTATCAACGTTTCATGTGCATATATATCCCAGCCCACTTTGAGGCGCTCCCTAGATTCTAAATTATACACTAAGCTCCTATCTGACACGTTTCACGCATGCGTACATGCGCTTCTTCAGAGATATGTGTCTCAACCAGTCTGGGTCAATATAAAGGTGAATGGAGCCAATCATAGAACAATGAAGATTAATGGATTTTAACCCTTTATATGTATAAATAGACATGTGTGCTAGTACCTAGGGTCTAAAAAATCCTTATGTGTACTTGAATGAAATAACGGCATTCACCTATTATACATCTCCAGGTTTGAGAAGAGACATAGCAGAACAGATAAAAATTTAGACAATTGTTTTTCTTAACTTATTCTGTTTCTTTTAGAAATAAGGGTATGAGCTCTAGAATATTACGCATACAAAGAGAGAAGCGCTCTACCAGGAACTCTAGAATATTACATCATACTTATTGTATGCATATATGTATGTGTGTATGTATATATGTATGTGTGCATGTCTGTATAAATATATTTATGTGTGTATGCATATGTGTATGTGTGCATGTCTGTATAAATATGTGTATGTGTGTATGCATATGTGTCTGTATAAATATATTTATGTGTGTATGCATATGTGTATGTGTGCATGTCTGTATGCATATATGTATGTGTGTGTGCATGTCTGTATAAATATGTGTATGTATATGTGCATGTGTGTATGCATATGTGTATGTGTGCATGTCTGTATGCATATATGTATGTGTGCGTGTCTGTAAAATATGCGTATGTGTATGCATATATGACTAGAGATTAAAACAGATATTTTTTGTGAGCAAGACATTACCTCCATGAACAATGTTTATGAACCAAGTTACCTAGCATAAGGGACAGTTTGTTATATAGGGAGCATGCATTAATGTGTGTGTGTGCATTCATGTGTGTGTGCACATGCATGTGTGTGTGTGTATGTGCACATGTGTTTGCATGTGTGTGTGCATGCATATGTGTGTGAGCATGAGTACATGTGCATGCATGTGTGTGTGTGTCAATGCCTGATTATATGCATGTGTATGTGTTTATGCAAGTTTGTGTATGTTTGCATATATGTGTGTATGCATGTTTGTGCATGTGTGTGTTTACAATGGTGTGTGCATATACAGGTGTGTATGCATGTTTGTGTGTGTGTGTGTGTGTGTGTGTGAATGCATGCATGTGTCCGCATTTAACTATGTATGTTTGTGTGTGTGTGTGTGTGTATGCATATGTGTATGTGTGCATGTCTGTATAAATATGTGTATGTGTGTATGCATATGTGTGTGTGTGTGTGCATGTCTGTATAAATATGTGTATGTGTGTATGCATATGTGTCTGTATAAATATGTGTATGTGTGTATGCATATGTGTATGTGTGCATGTCTGTATGCATATATGTATGTGTGTATGCATATGTGTATGTGTGCATGTCTGTATAAATATGTGTATGTGTGTATGCATATGTGTATGTGTGCATGTTTGTCTGTATATATGTATGTGTGTATGCATATGTGTATGTGTGCATGTCTGTATGCATATATGTATGTGTGCATGTCTGTATGCATATATGTATGTGTGCATGTCTGTTTGCATATATGTATGTATGTATGCATATGTGTATGTGTGCATGTCTGTATGCATATATGTATGTGTTTATGCATATGTGTATGTGTGCATGTCTGTATGCATATATGTATGTGTATGCATATATGTATGTGTGCATGTCTGTATAACTATATATTTATGTGTGTATGCATATGTGTATGTGTGCATGTCTGTATGCATATATGTGAAATGAGGAAAAGGAGACGCTGGAACTCACAGTGGATCAGAATAGGTTTAATCTGGAGCAGGCTTTTACATAGCACATAGGGTAAGCTCCTATCTGACGCGTTTCACGCATGCGTACATGCGCTTCTTCAGAGATATGTGTCTCAACCAGTCTGGGTCAATATAAAGGTGAATGGAGCCAATCAGAGAACAATGAAGATTAATGGATTTTAACCCTTTATATGTATAAATAGACATGTGTGCTAGTACCTAGGGTCTAAAAAATCCTTATGTGTACTTGAATGAAATAATGGCATTCACCTATTATACATCTCCAGGTTTGAGAAGAGACATAGCAGAACAGATAACAATTTAGACAATTGTTTTTCTTAACTTATTCTGTTTCTGTTAGAAATAAGGGTATGAGCTCTAGAATATTACATCATACTTATTGTATGCATATATGTATGTGTGTATGCATATGTGTATGTGTGCATGTCTGTATAAATATGTGTATGTGTGTATGCATATGTGTATGTGTGCATGTCTGTATAAATATGTGTATGTGTGTATGCATATGTGTATGTGTGCATGTCTGTATGCATATATGTATGTGTGTATTCATATGTGTATGTGTGCATGTCTGTATAACTATATATTTATGTGTGTATGCATATATGTATGTGTGCATGTATGTATAAATATGTGTATATGTATGCATATATGTATGTGTGCATGTCTGTATAAATATGTGTATGTGTGTATGCATATGTGTATGTGTGCATGTCTGTATGCATATATGTATGTGTGTATTCATATGTGTATGTGTGCATGTCTGTATAAATATGTGTATGTGTGCATGTCTGTATAAATATGTGTATATGTATGCATATATGTATGTGTGCATGTCTGTATAAATATGTGTATGTGTGTATGCATATGTGTATGTGTGCATGTCTGTATGCATATATGTATGTGTGTATTCATATGTGTATGTGTGCATGTCTGTATAAATATGTGTATGTTTGTATGCATATGTGTATGTGTGTATGTCTGTATGAATATATGTATGTGTGTGTGCATGTCTGTATAAATATGTGTATGTATATGTGCATGTGTGTATGCATATGTGTATGTGAGCATGTTTGTATGCATATATGTATGTGTGTATGCATATGTGTATGTCTGCATGTCTGTATGCATATATGTACAGTGGGGCAAAAAAGTATTTAGTCAGCCACCAATTGTGCAAGTTCTCCCACTTAAGAATATGAGAGAGGCCTGTAATTTTCATCATAGGTATACCTCAACTATGAGAGACAAAATGTGGAAACAAATCCAGACAATCACATTGTCTGATTTGGAAATAATTTATTTGCAAATTATGGTGGAAAATAAGTATTTGGTCAATATCAAAAGTTCATCTCAATACTTTGTTATATATCCTTTGTTGGCAATGATAGAGGTCAAACGTTTTCTGTAAGTCTTCACAAGGTTGTCACACACTGATGCTGGTATGTTGGCCCATTCCTGCATGCAGATCTCCTCTAGAGCAGTGATGTTTTGGGGCTGTCGCTGGGCAACACAGACTTTCAACTCCCTCCAAAGGTTTTCTATGGGGTTGAGCTCTGGAGACTGTCTAGGCCACTCCAGGACCTTGAAATGCTTCTTACGAAGCCACTCCTATGTTGCCCGGGCAGTGTGTTTGGGATCATTGTCATGCTGAAAGACCCAGCCACGTTTCATCTTCAATGCCCTTGCTGATGGAAGGAGGTTTGCACTCAAAATCTCACAATACATGGCCCCATTCATTCCTTCATGTACACGGATCAGTCGTCCTGTTCCCTTGGCAGAGAAACAGCCCCAAAGCATGATGTTGCCACCCCCATGCTTCACAGTAGGTATGGTGTTCTTTGTTTGCAACTCAGAATTCTCTCTCCTCCAAACACGAGTTGTGTTTCTCCCAAACAGTTCCACTTTGGTTTCATCTGACCATATGACATTCTCCCAATCCACTTCTGGATCATCCAAATGCTCTCTAGCATACTTCAGACGGGACTGGACATGTACTGGCTTAATCAGGGGGACACATCTGGCACTGCAGGATCTGAGTTCCTGGTGGCGTAGTGTGTTACTGATGGTAGCCTTTGTTATGTTGGTCCCAGCTCTCTGCAGGTCATTCACTAGGTCCCCCTGTGTGGTTCTGGGATGTTTGCTCATGCTCACCATTCTTGTGATCATTTTGACCCCACGGGGTGAGAACTTGCGGGGAGCCCCAGATCAAGGAAGATTATCAGTGGTCTTGTATGTCTTCCATTTTCTAATTATTGCTCCCACAGTTGATTTCTTCACACCAAGCTGCTTGCCTATTGCAGATTCAATCTTCCCAGCCTGGTGCAGGTCTACAATTTTGTTTCTGGTGTCCTTCGACAGCTCTTTGGTCTTCACCATAGTGGAGTTTGGAGTGTGACTGAGGTTGTGGACAGGTGTCTTTTATACTGATAACAAGTTCAAACAGGTGCCATTAATACAGGTAATGAGTGGAGGACAGAGGAGCCTCTTAAAGAAGAAGATACAGGTCTGTGAGAGACAGAAATCTTGCTTGTTTGTAGGTGACCCAATACTTATTTTCCAGCATAATATGCAAATAAATTCTTTCCAAATCAGACAATGTGATTGTCTGGATTTGTTTCCACATTTTGTCTCTCATAGTTGAGGTATACCTATGATGAAAATTACAGGCCTCTCTCATCTTCTTAAGTGGGAGAACTTGCACAATTGGTGGCTGACTAAATATTTTTTTTGCCCCACTGTATATGTGTATTCATATGTGTATGTGTGCATGTCTGTATGAATATATGTATGTATGTGTGTATGCATATGTGTATGTGTGCATGTCTGTATGCATATATGTATGTGTGTATGCATATGTGTGTGTGTGCATGTCTGTATGCATATATGTATGTGTGTATGCATATGTGTGTGTGTATGTCTGTATCTATGTTTCTTTGTACGTATGTATGCATGCTTGTGTGTGTGCATGTTTGTGTGTATGTGTGTGCACTTGTTTGTGTGTATATGCATGCTTGTGTGTGTGCACTTGTTTGTGTGTATGTATGTCTGCTCTTGTTTGTGTGTATATGCATGCTTGTATGTGTGTGTGCACTTGTTTGTGTGTATATGCATGCTTGCATGTGTGTGTGCACTTGTTTGTGTGTATATGCATGCTTGTATGCGTGTGTGCACACTTGTTTGTGTGTATATGCATGCTTGTGTGTGTGTGTGCACTTGTTTGTGTGTATATGCATGCTTGTGTGTGTGTGTGTGCACTTGTTTGTGTGTATGTGTGTCTGCTCTTGTTTGTGTGTATGTGTGTGCACTTGTTTGTGTGTATATGCATGCTTGTATGTGTGTGTGCACTTGTTTGTGTGTATATGCATGCTTGTGTGTGTGCACTTGTTTGTGTGTATGTATGTCTGCTCTTGTTTGTGTGTATATGCATGCTTGTATGTGTGTGTGCACTTGTTTGTGTGTATATGCATGCTTGCATGTGTGTGTGCACTTGTTTGTGTGTATATGCATGCTTGTATGCGTGTGTGCACACTTGTTTGTGTGTATATGCATGCTTGTGTGTGTGTGTGCACTTGTTTGTGTGTATATGCATGCTTGTGTGTGTGTGTGCACTTGTTTGTGTGTATGTGTGTCTGCTCTTGTTTGTGTGTATGTGTGTGCACTTGTTTGTGTGTATATGCATGTTTGTGTGTATATGCATGTTTGTGTGTGTGCACTTGTTTGTGTGTATATGCATGTTTGTGTGTGTGCACTTGTTTGTGTGTATATGCATGCTTGTATGTGTGTGTGCACTTGTTTGTGTGTATATGCATGCTTGTGTGTGTGCACTTGTTTGTGTGTATATGCATGCTTGTATGTGTGTGTGCACTTGTTTGTGTGTATATGCATGTTTGTATGTGTGTGTGCACTTGTTTGTGTGTATATGCATGCTTGTATGTGTGTGTGCACTTGTTTGTGTGTATATGCATGTTTGTGTGTATATGCATGCTTGTGTGTGTGTGCATGTTTGTGTGTGTGCATGTTTGTGTGTATATGCATGTGTGTGTGTGTGCATGTGTGTGTGTGTGTGCATGTTTGTGTGTATATGCATGCTTGTGTGTGTGCACTTGTTTGTGTGTATATGCAGGTTTGTGTGTGTGCATGTTTGTGTGTGTGCACATGTTTGTGTGTATATGCATGTTTGTGTGTGTGCGCATGTTTGTGTGTATATGCATGTTTGTGTGTGTGCACATGTTTGTGTGTATATGCATGCTTGTGTGTGTGTGTGCACTTGTTTGTGTGTATGTGTGTCTGCTCTTGTTTGTGTGTATGTGTGTGCACTTGTTTGTGTGTATATGCATGTTTGTGTGTATATGCATGTTTGTGTGTGTGCACTTGTTTGTGTGTATATGCATGTTTGTGTGTGTGCACTTGTTTGTGTGTATATGCATGCTTGTATGTGTGTGTGCACTTGTTTGTGTGTATATGCATGCTTGTGTGTGTGCACTTGTTTGTGTGTATATGCATGCTTGTATGTGTGTGTGCACTTGTTTGTGTGTATATGCATGTTTGTATGTGTGTGTGCACTTGTTTGTGTGTATATGCATGCTTGTATGTGTGTGTGCACTTGTTTGTGTGTATATGCATGTTTGTGTGTATATGCATGCTTGTGTGTGTGTGCATGTTTGTGTGTGTGCATGTTTGTGTGTATATGCATGTGTGTGTGTGTGCATGTGTGTGTGTGTGCATGTTTGTGTGTATATGCATGCTTGTGTGTGTGCACTTGTTTGTGTGTATATGCAGGTTTGTGTGTGTGCATGTTTGTGTGTGTGCACATGTTTGTGTGTATATGCATGTTTGTGTGTGTGCACATGTTTGTGTGTATATGCATGTTTGTGTGTGTGCACATGTTTGTGTGTATATGCATGTTTGTGTGTGTGCATGTTTGTGTGTGTGTGTGTGCATGTTTGTGTGTATATGCATGTTTGTGTGTGTGCATGTTTGTGTGTGTGTTGTAGGCGCTAAGGTTCCATGATTAGCTATTTGCAGCTATGAGATAACAATACAAATACTATCACTTATTAGCATGTTTAGAACTATCACTGTGAGCGGCTAGCAAAGCTTTATTTTATTAAAGTAACTGGCTAACAACTCTCTATGCAAGGGTTTCAGATCAGCTTATGGTGCAGAGATTGCCAGAAATACAAATATGTTGCAATGTTTTTATTATACCCAGCTTCTCATCACACCCGAGCTGCTCTGTCAGTGTAATCAATAGAACAACAGATATATAACTTGTAACTGGTCATTTCTCACTGCATAGAATTCTACTGTCCAGGAACTGTAGTCACAAAAGCCAAGACCGCACCATGAGATCACTAACAATGGAGTCCTTCCACAGGCTGCGGTTTTGGTGCAACCTCTGATCACACCCTGGAATGTTCGTGAGCAGCCTCAAGTTCTACCTGTGACATTTCTTACATTTTCAGTGTTACTGAAGTTGTGGTTGTAATTTTAGCCAGCTCTGATTGGCTAAAATGGATGTCTGTCAAAAGAACTGAAATAAGGGGGCAGTTTGCAGAGGCTTAGATACAAGGTAATCACAGAGGTAAAAAGTGTATTAATATAACAGTGTTCGTTGTGCAAAACTAAGGAATGGGTAATAAAGAGATTATCTATCTTTTTAAACAATAAAAATTCTGGTGTAGACTGTCCCTTTAACCATTTCACAATACGTTTTTCACCATGTGTCAGATATTGTGTATTTTTAAAATAAAAAAATGGTAGAAAAATTATTTAAGATAATGCATAACATTTTATATTAAAAAACATATAAATCCACTAATGTGGAGCACTATAACATTGTATATACAAGGAGTGCAGAATTATTAGGCAAATGAGTATTTTGACCACATCATCCTCTTTATGCATATTGTCTTACTCCAAGCTATATAGGCTCGAAAGCCTACTACCAATTAAGCATATTAGGTGATGTGCATCTCTGTAATGAGAAGGGGTGTGGTCTAATGACATCAACACCCTATATCAGGTGTGCATAATTATTAGGCAACTTCCTTTCCTTTGTCAAAATGGGTCAAAAGAAGGACTTGACAGGCTCAGAAAAGTCAAAAATAGTGAGATATCTTGCAGAGGGATGCAGCACTCTTAAAATTGCAAAGCTTCTGAAGCGTGATCATCGAACAATCAAGCGTTTCATTCAAAATAGTCAACAGGGTCGCAAGAAGCGTGTGGAAAAACCAAGGCGCAAAATAACTGCCCATGAACTGAGAAAAGTCAAGCGTGCAGCTGCCTAGATGCCACTTGCCACCAGTTTGGCCATATTTCAGAGCTGCAACATCACTGGAGTGCCCAAAAGCACAAGGTGTGCAATACTCAGAGACATGGCCAAGGTAAGAAAGGCTGAAAGACGACCACCACTGAACAAGACACACAAGCTGAAACGTCAAGACTAAGCCAAGAAATATCTCAAGACTGATTTTTCTAAGGTTTTATGGACTGATGAAATGAGAGTGAGTCTTGATGGGCCAGATGGATGGGCCCTTGGCTGGATTGGTAAAGGGCAGAGAGCTCCAGTCCGACTCAGACGCCAGCAAGGTAGAGGTGGAGTACTGGTTTGGGCTGGTATCATCAAAGATGAGCTTGTGGGGCCTTTTCGGGTTGAGGATGGAGTCAAGCTCAACTCCCAGTCCTACTGCCAGTTTCTGGAAGACACCTTCTTCAAGCAGTGGTACAGGAAGAAGTCTGCATCCTTCAAGAAAAACATGATTTTCATACAGGACAATGCTCCATCACACGCGTCCAAGTACTCCACAGCGTGGCTGGCAAGAAAGGGTATAAAAGAAGAAAATCTAATGACATGGCCTCCTTGTTCACCTGATCTGAACCCCATTGAGAACCTGTGGTCCATCATCAAATGTGAGATTTACAAGGAGGGAAAACAGTACACCTCTCTGAACAGTGTCTGGGAGGCTGTGGTTGCTGCTGCACGCAATGTTGATGGTGAACAGATCAAAACACTGACAGAATCCATGGATGGCAGGCTTTTGAGTGTCCTTGCAAAGAAAGGTGGCTATATTGGTCACTGATTTGTTTTTGTTTTGTTTTTGAATGTCAGAAATGTATATTTGTGAATGTTGAGATGTTATATTGGTTTCACTGGTAAAAATAAATAATTGAAATGGGTATATATTTGTTTTTTGTTAAGTTGCCTAATAATTATGCACAGTAATAGTCACCTGCACACACAGATATCCCCCTAAAATAGCTATAACTAAAAACAAACTAAAAACTACTTCCAAAACTATTCAGCTTTGATATTAATGAGTTTTTTGGGTTCATTGAGAACATGTTTGTTGTTCAATAATAAAATTAATCCTCAAAAATACAACTTGCCTAATAATTCTGCACTCCCTGTATTGCAATATACCATTTTTACTATTGGAACAACTGTTCATGTATATAATGAAGAATTATGCTGACAATTAGGAACAGTTGTGTTGGACTAGGCTTTATTTTTATGTATTTTCTTATGATAACAAGAACATTACAGAGACGCCAGGGCTGCCCTAGCAAGTGCAGGTCCCTAGTCACACAGAGATACTTATATACACATACATCCACACACTCAGACACATACACAGGTACACATATATATATATATATATATATATATATATATATACATACACAGGTGTACACACATACACAGACAACCCACACACATACACACACAGCACACACACACAGACAGCCCACACACACACACAGATATCCCACACACACAGCCCACACACACACACACACACAGACAACCCACACACACACACAGCCCACACACATACACACACACACAGACAGCCCACACACACACACACAACCCACACACACACAGCCCAAACACACACACACAGACACAGCCCCCCCACACACAAACAGACAGCCCACACACAGACAGACAGCACACACACAGCCCCCACACACACACATACCACATGAACACACACCCCACACACACACAGCCCACACACACAGAAGCAGAAGAAGCCCTCTGTAAATGTAGTAAAGAATCTGGCACAAATTTAATTAATAGCACACACGCACACACACAGACAACATAGACAACACACACAGTACATACACACACACAGCACACTACACACACAGCACACTACACACACAGACATACTACACAAACACTTTACACACACACACACTACACACACACACTACACACACACTACATACACACACTGCACACACACACACACTACACAAACACTTTACACACATACTACACACACACTACAATGGTAATGGAAATACTTGTAAAGATTTTTTTTTAAAGATGTTAATGCTTTATTTAGAATACCAAGCTACGGCAGCTACCTGTTGTAATACGGTTTGATTCAAAGCCCCAGCCATTATAGAAAGCAGTTAGGTAGTGTACATTGGCATGCCTTCTCATAAGTGTGCATTCTATATGCAACTGAAAATAAATCTGGCATTACATTTAAACAATGAAAGTAAAGTTTAACTTTGTAGTTGCATTCTTTGCTGTAGACATTAGACATTGATGTCCAATATTCACATAATCTTACAGATTTTAATACCATGAAAACCTAAAGCAAAAATGTAGGGAGCCCCTCTGAGGAAGTGTTTTTTGTGAAACGCGCGTCAGGAGTCCTCTTGGAGAAGCTTTGTCTTTCCTCTGTTTTAATTTTCTAAATTATGTTGTAAAAAACAATTAATTTGTATACTTACCTTAGATATCAGTCAGCAGTATATTAATCAATAAGGATAACTTAATTATAGCCCTCGGATTGTAAGGCTTTTATATATAATCTTTCTGACACTGCTGACTGTTATAATTTATAAAGTCCTAATCTGATTATTATGAATTATATGGGAATTTGATCCTTCAACCTAATTTAGTGTTTTTAATATTAGCTTAAGCTATTGTATGTGTGCAGTTTTTTCATTAAAGGTTTAAGTATGTATGAATGAAATTTACAATTTAAATGATGATTATCCTTAGGACAGAGTTATAAATAGATACACAGAGTTATAAATAGATTTAGTGTCAGCGATGTCGGGGGTCAGCGTATTAGGGGTATTTAGACTAGGGGTTTATGATAGGGTGTTAGATTTATACATAATTTTCTTTTCCCCATAGACTTCAATGGGGATTGTGTTATAGCGATCGCCATTCCGCAATTGTAGAAGTTAGTTTTTTTCTAACACTTTCTCTCCATTGATGTCTATGGGGGAATATGTGCACGAGCACGTCAAGTCAGGCCTTAAGTTTTGTGTGGTATGGAGCTTAACGCACCATAACGCACAACACAAGAGGGTTTTTGTGTAACTTGTAATGGCAGCGCTATGGAAAGTGCGGTAACGCTAAATTTATAGCGTTATTTACGCACCGGGTTTAGCGCATAACTTGAATATTAGTTGCTTTTTAAAAGATCACTTAAAAATACTTACTATAGCTACTTGTGTTCTACTTGTGCAATAATAAATGCTGGAAGAGGATAAACAGCTTCTTCTGCTCATTTGTTGTGAAGACAGATGAACAGGTTCCCTAGCTGGGAACTATGTCTGCAAATCGAATGACAAGTGGGCCAAATCTATATGGCAAATAAGTAGAGGGGGGATGGTTAGAGAGCTGTTTGGGGGGGAACAGAGAGGTTGGGGGCTAAGGGGGAATCCAACACTGCAGAATAAATAAAAATAAATTAAAAAATAAATATATATAAAAAAATACTTTTATTTTAGTACTGGCAGACTTTCTGTGAGTACTTAAATGGACAGTCAAGTCCAAAAAAAACGTTCATGATTCGGATAGGCCATGTAATTTTAAACAACTTTCCAGTTCACTTTTATCACCAATTTCACTTTGTTCTCTTGGTATTCTTTGTTGAAAGCTAAACCTAGGAGGTTCATATGCTAATTTCTTAGACCTTGAAGGCCACCTCTAATCTGAAAGCATGACAGTTTTTCACCACTAGAGAGCATTAGTTCATGTGTTTCACATAGATAACATTGAGCTCACAAATGTGAATTTACCGAGGAGTGAGCACTGACTGGCTAAAATGCAAGTCTGTCAAATAAACTGAAATAAGGGGGCAGTTTGCAGAGGCTTAGATACAAGGTAATCACAGAGGCAAAATTGTATTAATATAACAGTGTTGGTTAGGCAAATTATGACACTTAGGGAAGTCTCCCTAAGTGTGATGTGGGAATCCAGATGAGGACTCATTGCTCAGTGTGCTTAGAGGGATATGGCTGTACCTCACTGATGAGGTCCACAATAGGCCGAAATCTACGTCTGGGGTTTTGCCGTTTCGTTTAGAGAGGGATTGCATGGTATTTCGGGGCTGGACTGTAATGTGAAGTCAGGATCAGACTGATATGCTTCGGGAAAGTTCTTCTCTGTGAAAGGCACATTTTGAGCAAAAAGAGGCTGCTTCTTGGGTGGTAACTAGCCATAGAACAAGCTATTATGCTATTGTTCGTTCCCAGGTTGAGCGCTTCTCTCTTTTTATTTATGCAAATTATGACACTTAGGGAAGTCTTCCTAAGTGTGATGCGGGAATCCAGACGTGGACCCATTGCTTAGTGTGCCTAGAGGGATATGACGGCAGCTCACTGACGAGGCCCACAATAGGCCGAAACGTACATCTGGGGTTTTGCTGTTTCTCTCGTTCAGAGAGGGATTACCTGGTATTTCAGGGCCGGACTGTACTGTTAAGTCAGGATCAGACTGATATCCTACAGGAAAGTTCATCTCTGTGAAAGGCACATGTTGAGCAAAAAGAGGCTGCTTCTTGGGTGGTAACTAACCATAGCACATGCTTTTACGCTATTTTTCGTTCCCTGGTTGAGCGCTTCTCTCTTTTTATTTATAATTAGAATGTCTTCCAGCGCACAACCTACTTCCTTAAAGCTCCTGGATAATAGGGTACCTAGCTTACCCTAATTAGAAATACAAATACAACAATAGTCCAAGAGCACCAAAGAGAAGGCAAAAGGAATAGTCTGATAAATTAAATGAAAATAAGTTAAAATTGGTCAAACATTTATTAACAAATCATAATTATTAACATGGATCCATGTGTACTATACATACATACATATACAAACTAAAAAGATTGAATTATTTTGAATATAAAAACGATATAAATATAAAAGAAATGTCTTATGAGGTCTCTCCAAAATAGGGAGATCAACAGATACAGAGATCAACAATGGGAGTTAAAAAACTTGCAGTGGTGTAATATTGCATCTAGTAAATATGTCCAATAATTGTATTATATCCAATAGACGTATCCAATAGATGTGTTCTGGTAGTAAGAATTTCAATAAGGTAAATCCATAAGAAAAAATCCAGTAGTGAAAACTAGTGAAGTCCAAACGAAAATTATGTGAATTCCGTGATAAACAATATATATATATATATATATATATATATATATATATATATATGGTGAAAAAATTAAAAATGTAAAAATTATAAAAAACTGTAAAAAACAAAAATGTAAAAAATGTAAAAAATATATAAAAAATATATAAATATATAAAGATATATAAAAAAATATAAAAAATCTCACTGGGCGTCTCTCATGCGGGTCCATGGGGATCACGTGATAGCATGTGATTCCCATGGACCCGCATGAGAGACGCCCAGTGAGAAGAGACAGCTGATATCGTGACAGAACTACTAGGATATTATTGAAAGGATACCAGAAGAAAAAACTTCCACTACTCACACGGATACATGCAAGACATTAACTTATAAGGAAACACTTATAAGGAGGATCACTTATTAACATTCAATATCAATTTGGATTACACCTATTCCTTATTTCATTGTACTTATTCACCAATTTATAACACATCATTTTTTTTCCACATTTTTTCACTTCTTCAATTTTTTATATTTTTTATATATCTTTATATATTTATATATTTTTTATATATTTTTTACATTTTTTACATTTTTGTTTTTTACAGTTTTTTATAATTTTTACATTTTTAATTTTTTCACTATATATATATATATATATATATATATATATATATATATATATATGTATATATATATATTGTTTATCACGGAATTCACATAATTTTCGTTTGGACTTCACTAGTTTTCACTACTGGATTTTTTCTTATGGATTTACCTTATTGAAATTCTTACTACCAGAACACATCTATTGGATACGTCTATTGGATATAATACAATTATTGGACATATTTACTAGATGCAATATTACACCACTGCAAGTTTTTTAACTCCCATTGTTGATCTCCGTATCTGTTGATCCCCCTATTTTGGAGAGACCTCATAAGACATTTCTTTTATATTTATATCGTTTTTATATTCAAAATAATTCAATCTTTTTAGTTTGTATATGTATGTATGTATAGTACACATGGATCCATGTTAATAATTATGATTTGTTAATAAATGTTTGACCAATTTTAACTTATTTTCACTTAATTTATCAGACTATTCCTTTTGCCTTCTCTTTGTTGCTCTTGGACTATTGTTGTATTTGTGTTTCTCTTTTTATTTATGAAATAAGGGGGCTGTTTGCAGAGGCTTAGATACAAGATAATCAAAGAGGTAAAAGTGTATTAATATAACAGTGTTGATTATGCAAAGCTGGGGAATGTGTAATAAAGGGTTTGTATATCTTTTTAAACAACAAAAATTCTGGTTTTGATTGTCCCTTTAAGATAGCGGTGACAATTGTGATGTGGGGGAGGGAAGAGAGCTGTTTGAGGAGGGTCAATGAGGGATCAGGGGGTGGGATATGTCAGGTGGGAGGCTTATCTCTACTCTAAAGCTAAAATTAACCCTACAAGCTACTTAATTAACCCCTTCACTGCTGGGCATAATACAAGTGTGGTGTGCAGCAGTATTTAGCAGCCTTCTGAAAAGCAGGGACGTGCACTCATAAGAGGCAGGAGAGGCAGTGCCTACCCTGCCATATGTGGCCAAAGCTTAATTAAATTTTAATTAAAACAAAAAAATATATATATATATTTTCCCCCCATGTAATGCTATGAAGAGGCAGGTACATGAATGCTTCTCTCCATTGCAGTACATCGGTCAATGGAAAAGCTGTGCTGCAGCGCCACCTGTGTTCTGTCAATATATTAGCAGCAAAAATTGGGACCAATAGGAGGCACCCCTCTTGATGCCTCCTAGCAAGTTAAGGATATATAGATTAATCAGAAGGAGGATGCCGTGAGCAGGGTCATGTGACACAACTGGAAGCTGAGGTAACCTAAGAACAGATGACACCAAGCAGAAGAGTAAAGTAGTATTCTACATCTCTTGTGATTCACAAATTGTGTTCAGATGCAGCTCATTAACAGTGGGACAGTAAGTGAGCACAACCCAAGCAGAAGAGTAAAGTAGTATTCTACATCTCTTCACAAATTGTGTTCAGATACAGCTCATTAACAGGGGGACAGCAAGTGAGCACAACCCAAGCAGAAGAGTAAAGTAGTATTCTACATCTCTTGTGATTCACAAATTGTGTTCAGATACAGCTCATTAACAGGGGGACAGTAACGCCTAGATTTAGAGTTTTGTCGGTAAAGACCCGCGTAGCTAACGCCGGCTTTTTTCTGGCCGCACCATAAAAATAACTCTGGTATTGAGAGTCCACATAAAGGCTGCGTTAGGCTCCAAAAAAGGAGCGTAGAGCATTTTTAACGCAGCTTCAACTCTCGATACCAGAGTTGCTTACGCAAGCGGCCAGCCTCAAAAACGTGCTCGTGCACGATTCCCCCTTAGGAAACAATGGCGCTGTTTGAGCTGAAAAAAAACCTAACACCTGCAAAAAAGCCGCGTTCAGCTCCTAACGCAGCCCCATTGTTTGCTATGCGTAAACACTTCCTACGTCTGCACCTAACACCCTAACATGTACCCCGAGTCTAAACACACTTAACCTTACACTTATTAACCCCTATTCTGCCCCCCCGCTATCGCTGACCCCTGCATATTATTATTAACCCCTAATCTACCGCTCCGGACACTGTCGCTACTTACATTATCCCTATGTACCACTAATCTGCTGCCCTAACATCGCCGACCCCTATATTATATTTATTAACCCCTAATCTGCCCCCCACAACGTCGCCTCCACCTGCCTACCCTTATTAACCCCTAATCTGCCGAGCGGACCTGAGCGCTACTATAATAAAGTTATTAACCCCTAATCCGCCTCACTAACCCTATAATAAATAGTATTAACCCCTAATCTGCCCTCCCTAACATCGCCGACACCTAACTTCAATTATTAACCCCTAATCTGCCGACCGGAGCTCACCGCTATTCTAATAAATGTATTAACCCCTAAAGCTAAGTCTAACCCTAACACTAACACCCCCCTAAATTAAATATAATTTTAATCTAACGAAATTAATTAACTCTTACTAAATAAATTATTCCTATTTAAAGCTAAATACTTACCTGTAAAATAAACCCTAATATAGCTACAATATAAATTATAATAACATTGTAGCTATTTTAGGATTAATATTTATTTGACAGGCAACTTTGTAATTATTTTAACCAGGTACAATAGCTATTAAATAGTTAAGAACTATTTAATAGTTACCTAGTTAAAATAATTACAAAATAACCTGTAAAATAAATCCTAACCTAAGTTACAATTAAACCTAACACTATACTATCATTAAATTAATTAAATAAAATACCTACAATTACCTACAATTAAACCTAACACTACACTATCAATACATTAATTAAATACAAAACCTACAAATAACTACAATGAAATAAACTAACTAAAGTACAAAAAATAAAAAAGAACTAAGTTACAAAAAATAAAAAAATATCTACAAACATAAGAAAAATATTACAACAATTTTAAACTAATTACACCTACTCTAAGCCCCCTAATAAAACAACAAAGCCCCCCAAAATAAAAAAATGCCCTACCCTATTCTAAATTACTAAAGTTAAAAGCTGTTTTACCTTACCAGCCCTGAACAGGGCCCTTTGCGGGGCATGCCCCAAGAAGTTCAGCTCTTTTGCCTGTAAAAAAAACATACAATACCCCCCCCCAACATTACAACCCACCACCCACATACCCCTAATCTAACCCAAACCCCCCTTAAATAAACCTAACACTAAGCCCCTGAAGATCTTCCTACCTTGTCTTCACCATACCAGGTTCACCGATCGGTCCTGAAGAGCTCCTCTGATGTCCTGATCCAAGCCCAAGCGGGGGGCTGAAGATGTCCATGATCCGGTAGAAGTCTTCATCCAAGCGGGGCAGAAGAGGTCTTCCATCCGATTGAAGTCTTCATCCAGGCGGCATCTTCTATCGACATCCATCTGGAACGGAGCGGCAGCATCCTGAAGACCTCCGACGCGGAACATCCATCCTGGCCGACGACTGAACGACGAATGACGGTTCCTTTAAATGACGTCATCCAAGATGGCGTCCCTCGAATTCCGATTGGCTGATAGGATTCTATCAGCCAATCGGAATTAAGGTAGGAATATTCTGATTGGCTGATGGAATCAGCCAATCAGAATCAAGTTCAATCCGATTGGCTGATCCAATCAGCCAATCAGATTGAGCTCGCATTCTATTGGCTGTTCCGATCAGCCAATAGAATGCGAGCTAAATCTGATTGGCTGATTCCATCAGCCAATCAGAATATTCCTACCTTAATTCCGATTGGCTGATAGAATCCTATCAGCCAATCGGAATTCGAGGGACGCCATCTTGGATGACTTCATTTAAAGGAACCGTCATTCGTCATTCAGTCGTCGGCCGGGATGGATGTTCCGCGTCGGAGGTCTTCAGGATGCTGCTGCTCCGTTCCAGATGGATGTCAATAGAAGATGCCGCCTGGATGAAGACTTCAATCGGATGGAAGACCTCTTCTGCCCCGCTTGGATGAAGACTTCTACCGGACCATGGACATCTTCAGCCCCCCGCTTGGGCTTGGATCAGGACATCAGAGGAGCTCTTCAGGACCGATCGGTGAACCTGGTATGGTGAAGACAAGGTAGGAAGATCTTCAGGGGCTTAGTGTTAGGTTTATTTTAGGGGGGTTTGGGTTAGATTAGGGGTATGTGGGTGGTGGGTTGTAATGTTGGGGGGGGGTATTGTATGTTTTTTTTACAGGCAAAAGAGCTGAACTTCTTGGGGCATGCCCCGCAAAGGGCCCTGTTCAGGGCTGGTAAGGTAAAACAGCTTTTAACTTTAGTAATTTAGAATAGGGTAGGGCATTTTTTATTTTGGGGGGCTTTGTTGTTTTATTAGGGGGCTTAGAGTAGGTGTAATTAGTTTAAAATTGTTGTAATATGTTTCTTATGTTTGTAGATATTTTTTTATTTTTTGTAACTTAGTTCTTTTTTATTTTTTGTACTTTAGTTAGTTTATTTCATTGTAGTTATTTGTAGGTTTTGTATTTAATTAATGTATTGATAGTGTAGTGTTAGGTTTAATTGTAGGTAATTGTAGGTATTGTATTTAATTAATGTATTGATAGTGTAGTGTTAGGTTTAATTGTAGGTAATTGTAGGTATTTTATTTAATTAATTTAATGATAGTATAGTGTTAGGTTTAATTGTAACTTAGGTTAGGATTTATTTTACAGGTAATTTTGTAATTATTTTAACTAGGTAACTATTAAATAGTTCTTAACTATTTAATAGCTATTGTACCTGGTTAAAATAATTACAAAGTTGCCTGTCAAATAAATATTAATCCTAAAATAGCTACAATGTAATTATAATTTATATTGTAGCTATATTAGGATTTATTTTACAGGTAAGTATTTAGCTTTAAATAGGAATAATTTATTTAATAAGAGTTAATTTCGTTAGATGTAAATTATATTTAACTTAGGGGGGTGTTAGTGATAGGGTTAGACTTAGCTTTAGGGGTTAATACATTTATTAGAATAGCGGTGAGCTCCGGTCGGCAGATTAGGGGTTAATAATTGAAGTTAGGTGTCGGCGATGTTAGGGAGGGCAGATTAGGGGTTAATACTATTTATTATAGGGTTAGTGAGGCGGATTAGGGGTTAATAACTTTATTATAATAGCGGTGCGGTCCGGTCGGCAGATTAGGGGTTAATAAGTGTAGGCAGGTGGAGGCGACGTTGTGGGGGGCAGATTAGGGGTTAATAAATATAATATAGGGGTCGGCAGTGTTAGGGGCAGCAGATTAGGGGTACATAAGGATAACGTAGGTGGCGGCGCTTTGCGGTCGGCAGATTAGGGGTTAATAAGTGTAGGTAGCTGGCGGCGACGTTGTGGGGGGCAGGTTAGGGGTTACTAAATATAATATAGGGGTCGGCGGTGTTAGGGGCAGCAGATTAGGGGTACATGGATCAGGACATCGGAGGAGCTCGTCAGGACGGATCGGTGAACCTGGCAGGGTGAAGATAAGGTAGGAAAATCTTCAGGGGCTTAGTGTTAGGTTTATTTAAGGGGGGTTTGGGTTAGATTAGGGGTATGTGGGTGGTGGGTTGTAATGTTGGGGGGGTATTGTATGTGTTTTTTTTACAGGCAAAAGAGCTGAATTCTTTGGGGCATGCCCTGCAAAGGGCCCAGTTCAGGGCTGGTAAGGTAAAAGAGCTTTGAACTTTTGTAATTTAGAATAGGGTAGGGCATTTTTTAATTTTGGGGGCTTTGTTATTTTATTAGGGGGCTTAGAGTAGGTGTAATTAGTTTAAAATTGTTGTAATATTTTTCTTATGTTTGTAAATATTTTTTTATTTTTTGTAACTTAGTTCTTTTTTATTTTTTGTACTTTAGCTAGTTTATTTAAATGTATTTATTTGTAGGAATTGTATTTAATTAATTTATTGATAGTGTAGTGTTAGGTTAATTGTAGGTAATTGTAGGTAGTTTATTTAATTAATTTATTGATAGTGTAGTGTTAGGTTTAATTGTAACTTAGGTTAGGATTTATTTTACAGGTAAATTTGTAATTATTTTAACTATTTTAGCTATTAAATAGTTCTTAACTATTTAATAGCTATTGTACCTGGTTAAAATAAATACAAAGTTACCTGTAAAATAAATATAAATCCTAAAATAGCTATAATATAATTATGATTTATATTGTAGCTATATTAGGATTTATTTTACAGGTAAATATTTAGCTTTAAATAGGAATAATTTATTTAATAAGAGTTAATTAATTTCGTTAGATGTAAATTATATTTAATTTAGGGGGGTGTTAGTGTTAGGGTTAGACTTAGCTTTAGGGGTTAATACATTTATTAGAATAGCGGTGAGCTCCAGTCGGCAGATTAGGGGTTAATAATGGAAGTTAGGTGTCGGCGATGTTAGGGAGGGCAGATTAGGGGTTAATACTATTTATTATAGGGTTAGTGAGGCGGATTAGGGGTTAATAACTTTATTATAATAGCGGTGCGGTCCGGTCGGCAGATTAGGGGTTAATAAGTGTAGGCAGGTGGAGGCGACGTTGTGGGGGGCAGGTTAGGGGTTACTAAATATAATATAGGGGTCGGCGGTGTTAGGGGCAGCAGATTAGGGGTACATAAGGATAACGTAGTTGGCGGTCGGCAGATTAGGGGTTAAAAAAAATGTAATCGAGTGTCGGTGATGTGGGGGGAACCTCGGTTTAGGGGTACATAGGTAGTTTATGGGTGTTAGTGTACTTTAGAGTACAGTAGTTAAGAGCTTTATGAACCGGCGTTAGCCCAGAAAGCTCTTAACTACTGACTTTTTTCCTGCGGCTGGAGTTTTGTCGTTAGAGTTCTAACGCTCACTTCAGCCACGACTCTAAATACCGGAGTTAGAAAAATCCCATTGAAAAGATAGGATACGCAATTTACGTAAGGGGATCTGCGGTATGGAAAAGTCGCGGCTGAAAAGTGAGCGTTAGACCCTTTTTTGAGTGACTCTAAATACCGGAGTTAGCCTAAAACCAGCGTTAGGAGCCTCTAACGCTGGTTTTCACGGCTAACGCCAAACTCCAAATCTAGGCTTAAGTGAGCATAACCCAATACTGACAGGAAGTCAAAGGGTCAACTCAAATTTAAATCCATAATTTAAAACCCAGAGTATGAAGTTAAGTGTGCAGTGTCCACATTATTTAAATTAAAGTTTTTGACATTGAATATTGCTAAGCCTCCCTTTTTCATGGTTATTTGATTTAATTAGGTACAAACTCCATATATGTAATTTCTGTTCAGTCAGAGGATGCAGTACCTATTTTTTATTTTCTCTATGTCTCCATTTATTTAGGGACTGCTGTTAACTTGTAATTCACAAATCAATTGAAAGCTGTTGCATTGTGTTTTTAATATGTGCTGCTTTTATACAAGTTTATATTAATAAAAATGAGATGAGTCATTTAAAAAATATATGTAATTTTTGCAGTTAAATGTTTTTAGAAATAATGCCTCTGTAAAGTAACTGGTTAAACACATAGTCAAAGGGAGACATTTAAAATTAAACTTTTATTGATGTAGAGCATGCTATTTTAATAGACTTTTCTAGTTATTTATATTTTGAGAATTAGCATCAACTGTTACTGGCCCCATGTCAGCAAATCAAATTAGTTTAAGGAACATGGAAGTCATAATTACATTTCCATCATTCAGATAGAAATTGCACACAAAAAATAAATAAATAAACTTTCTATTTTACTTTTATTATGTACTTAAAGGGACAGTTTACTCAAAAATTTTCTCCCCTTTAATTTGTTCCCAATGATCAACTTTACCTGCTGGAGTGTATTAAATTGTTTACAAGTAGCTCCTTTACCCTTATATTGGCATTTGAAATTGTTAATTTAGCATGTGGTATCCCCACCTATTCTGAAAGTTTGTGGCCACGCGTACCAGCTATAGATAAGCTTTGTAAACACAGCCAGCATAAGAAATTACACTCCCAGTTGGATATAGCAGAGATAAGGTAATACAATGTTGATTTTCCATTGTTCTCTCAAAGTACTGGTGATTGTTTTAAGGACAGATATAAGATAAAGAAGCAGGTATATGTGCACAATGTGATACAGTAATGAGATCTGATTATACCTACAAGCTCAACCCATTTTATTAGGTTGTGGCTTCAAAACACAAAATCAGAGCTTTAATATACACAAATAAGCCTTAAATAGCTAATTTTCATACATTTTTTACTCTGCAGTTGGTAAAAAATGCAATTGTAAACACATTAAGGGAAAAACTATTTTACAGTATACTGTCCCTTTAATTCTTTTGGTATCCTTTGGTGTCCTTTGTTGAAGAGCATACCTAAGTGGGATGTGCACCTTCGTTTCTTGAACACCATATTGCAGCAGCAGCTGTGTTGGCAGTATTGATAACTTGTCCTTTGTGTAAAATTTGTATGGTAAATTATTTCTATTTTTACAATAAAGTAGTGAGTAGAGAAGAGATTGTGTATCATTCTAATTGCTTAGTAACTGGCACTGTGCCACAGAATTGTGTGAGTGGGTATGTAAGCAGAGTGTGTGTGTCAGTGAGCAGAGTATGTGTGCTTTATTTTCCTGGTAATCAATATATTTCCGATGAGCTGGTGCTTTAGTGCAGTGTTTCTCAACAATGGTCCTCAAGTATCCCCAATAGGCCAGGTTTTCATTATAGCTGAATCAGTGCACAGGTGAAGTAATCAGCTGATCAGTAACTCAGTGGTTACTAACTTGCTCTCACCCATCACCTGATTATGTCACCTGTGCACTGGTTCAGCTATCATTTAAACCTGCCCTGATTGGGGGTACTTGCGGCCCTCTGTACATGTGTTTCTCTGTTGTATCATATCTAGTGCCTCACCAGCCTCTGACCTCACTGTACATACTGCTGAAAAGTAATGCCAAAGCCATAAATGTCTGCTATTTCTGAACAAAGGGGATCCCAGAGAAGTATTTAAAACCATGTGTGCCATAATTGCACAAGCTGTTTGTAAATAATTTCAGTGAGAAGCCTAAAGTTTGTGAAAAGGTTAACGATTTTTTTATTTACTCGCATTTGGCGGTGAAATGGTGGCATGAAATATATCAGAATGGGCTTAGATCAATACTTTGGGTTGTCTACTAAAAAAAATTATATACATGTCAAGGGATATTCAGGGATTCCTGACAGATATCAGTGTTCCAATGTAACTAGCGCTAATTTAAAAAAAAGTGGTTTTGAAATAGCAAAGTGCTACTTGTATTTATTTCCCTATAACTTGCAAAGAACATGTAAACATTGGGTATTTCTAAACTCAGGACAAAAAATAGAAACTATTTAGCATGGGTGCTTTTTTGGTGGTTGTAGATGTGTAACAGATTTTGGGAGTCAAATTTAGAAAGAGTGTGTTTTTTTCCATTTTTTCCTCATATTTTACATAAAAAATTTATAGTAATTTATAAGACATGATGAAAATAATGGTATATTTAGAAAGTCCATTTAATGGCGATAAAAACGGTATATAATATGTGTGGGTACAGTAAATGAGTAAGAGGAAAATTTCAGCTATACACAAACACTGCAGAAATGTAAAAAATAGCCCTGGTCCTTAACGGTCAGAAAACTGAAAAGTGCTGTGGTCACTAAGAGGTTAAATGTGTAAAGTGTAGTGAGGAGAAGAGCCACTGAAAATATGCTTTATGTCATAACTAGTTGTAAGTAACATTCGGCTAGATTACGAATTTTGCGTTATGAGGGGTGCAGTGCTAACTTGCAAGTTATTGTCACCGCTATCTTCCCTACAGCGCTGGTATTACAGGTTTACAAAAACCCGGCGTTAGCAGGCAAAAAGTGAGCAAAATTGAGCTCCATACCGCACTCCAATACCAGCGCTGCTGAAAGCTGCGGTGAGCTGGTTTTACGTGCTCGTGCACGATTTCCCTATAGACATCAATGGGGAGAGCCAGCTGAAAAAAAGTCTAACACCTGCAAAAAAAGCAGCGTAAAGTTCCGTAACGTAGCCCCATTGATTCCTATGGGGAAACAAATTTATGTTTACACCTAACACCCTAACATGAACCCGGAGTCTAAACACCCTTAATCTTACATTCATTAACCCCTAATCTGCCGCCCCCGACATCGCCTACACCTACATTATATTTATTAACCCCTAATCTGCTGCCCCCAACATTGCCAACACCTACATTATACTTATTAACCCCTAATCTGCTGCCCCCAACATCGCCGACACCTACATTATATTTCTTAACCCCTAATCTCCCCCAAATATCGCCGCAACCTACCTACACTTATTAACCCCTAATCTGCTGCCCCCCACGTCGCCGCCACTATAATAAACATATTAATCCCTAAACCACCATACTCCCGCATTGCAAACACTAGTTAAATATTATTAAACCCTAATCTTCCGCCCCCTAACATTGCCGCCACCTACCTACCTACATTTATTAACCCCTAATCTGCCGCCCCCAACGTCGCCGCCACTATACTAAACGTATTAACCCCTAAACCTAAGTCTAACCCTAACACCTAACTTATATATTCAAATAAATTGAAATAAAACCTACTATTAATAACTAAATAATTCCTATTTAAAACTAAATACTTACCTGTAAAATAAACCCTAAGCTAGCTACAATATAACTAATAGCTACATTGTAGCTAGCTTAGGGTTTATTTTTATTTTACAGGCAAGTTTGTATTTATTTTAACTAGGTAGAATAGTTACTAAATAGTTATTAACTATTTACTAACTACCTAAATAAAATAAATACAAATTTACCTGTAAAATAAAACCTAACCTGTTTTACACTAACACCTAACCTTACACTACAATTAAATCAATTACATAAATTAAATACAATTACATAAATTACAAAAAAACCCCACTAAATTACACAAAATAAAAAAAAATTATATATATTTAAACTAATTGCACCTAATCTAATAGCCATATCTTTGGATGGGCATTGCCGTTAAAAGGGCATTTAGCTCTTTTTCAAGTGCCCAAACCCCTAATCTAAAAATAAAACCCACCCAATAAACCCTTAAAAAAAAACCTAACACTAACCCCCGAAGATCCACTTACAGTTTTGAAGACCGGACATCCATCCTCAATGAAGCCGGGAGAAGTCTTCATCCAAGCTGCAAGAAGTCCTCAACGAAGCTGGGAGAAGTCTTCATCCAAGCCGGCAGAAGTGGTCCTCCAGACAGGCAGAAGTCTTCATCCAGATGGCATCTTCTATCTTCATCCATCTGGCGCGGAGCAGCTCCATCTTCAAGACATCCAGCGCGGAGCGTCCTCTTCAATCGAAGTCTTCTTCCAGAATGAAGGTTCCTTTAAATGACGTCATCCAAGATGGCCTCCATTGAATTCCGATTGGCTGATAGAATTCTATTAGCCAATCGGAAATAAAGGTGAAAAACTCCTATTAGCTGATGCAATCAGCCAATAGGATTGAGCTTCAATCCTATTGGCTGATCCAATCAGCCAATAGGATTGAGCTTGCCTTCTATTGGCTGATTGGAACAGCCAACAGCATATAAATTACATATCATTTGCAACTGCAAATTGCAAAAAATAAATTAATATATGTTACACCACGTTTATTTTGCTACATTTAATTAAGCATTTGTAGGACATTTAAATTAAATTTCTTTATAAGTAATAAATTCTACTCCCTATGAATGTAATCCACATACACTTCACATAAAACGTATTATCATACTAAATAAACATAAGTGAGGTGCCAATACTGTGCATATTAAAACATGTAAGGGCAAAGAGATGACCATATACAGCTGACTAATTCAGCTATATCATTTCCTACAACACAACGTGATACATATGTTACTGTTTGCGTGTGTCTAAAGCAATTTAAAAATAGGAGCACTTGAATCCTTTTTTTCCTAAACAATGCTCTGTTTTATTTCAAGACCATATAATTTACAGATTTGTGCATTTTATAAACTAGCCTGTGCACAGCAACAGTATAGTAAGGATTTAAAGGGACAGTCTACTCCAGAAATTATTTTGTTTTAAAAGATAGATGATCCCTTTATTTCCCATTCCCCCGTTTTGCATAACCAGCACTATTATGTTACATTATCAGTGCCCACTCACAAGTAACTCCACGGGTGTGAGCACAATGTTATCTATATGGCACACATGAACTAACACCCTCTAACTGTTAAAAATGCATTGAGATAAGGGGTGGTCTTCAGGAGCTTACAAATTAGCATATGAGTCTACCTAGGCTTAGTTTTCAACTAAGAATGCCAAGAGAACAAAGCAAATCTGATGATAAAAGTGAATTTGGAAGTTGTTTAAAATTGCATGCCGTATCTGAATCATGAAATTTTAATTGTTACTAGACTGTCCCTTAATTATTTATTCAAACATACAGTATATATATATATATATATATATATATATACTGTCCCTAACATCGCCGCCACCTACCTACATTTATTAACCCCTAATCTGCCGCCCCCAACGTTGCCGCCACTATAATAAATGTATTAACCCATAAACCTTAGTCTAACCCTAACCCTAACACCCCCTAACTTAAATATAATTTAAATAAATCTAAATAAAAATTAATATTATTACCTAAATAATTCCTATTTAAAACTAAATACTTACCTGTAAAATAAACCCTAAGCTAGCTACAATATAAGTAATAGTTAAATTGTAGCTAGCTTAGGGTTTATTTTTATTTTACAGGCAAGCTTGTATTTATTTTAACTAGGTAGAATAGTTATTAAATAGTTATTAGCTAGCTACCTAGCTAAAATAAATACAAAAGTACCTGTAAAATAAAACCTAACCTATGTTACACTAACACCTAACACTACACTAAAATTAAATAAATTAGCTAAATTAAATACGATTAAATAAATTAAATACAATTAGCTAAAGTACAAAAAAAACAAACACTAAATTACAGAAAATAAAAAACAAGGGGGGCGGAGTTAGCTGCCAAGCAGAGAGGACGTGTGCTGAAAGAGCTCTCTGCAGATTTACCTAAAAAGTTGGACTTTTATATATCTTATCTTAAAATTTTTGACTCAGATATACCTAATCTATAGTCCCTAACTATACTGGGACATATTAAACTGTGAAGCTGCCGTTTTAAAGACCTTGCACAGTGCTGAGGACTACCCACCCTGTACTGGAAGACACGCGAGGTAGGGGTCTGGGTCATTACACTAAGCCTCCGGACAGTTAGTTACTTGTTCTCCAGAGGGTCGGGGCTCCACTCCGGAGAACTGAGGAGCTGTACCTGGAAACCACTTAGCCTGCAGCGGTGACTCACACGGAAACAGAGTGATATCGAGAGCTCAAGGAAAGAGGGCAATAGGAGCAGACAACAGACTACCTACCTACGCAGCACACAGGAGGCCATCACACTAAAGATCTGGTAACACTGTGATACAGGGGGAAAGAGGAGACAGATAACCAAGCTTACCCCCCACCGGATCGCCTTTGGTGCGAAAACCCACCATCTTAGCTACAACGGGACAAGAGTACCAAGGGGTAGAAGAGCACTCATTCTGCAGTAAACAACCCCTTAAAGGAGAGACAAGAGGGACCCTTAACCTTACCCCCTAACAATATTTAGAGCCTTACTAGGATCCCTGGGAGGCCCAAGCAAAAGTGTTTGGGAGTCTTAGGATTAGAAACAACTGGGTGCTTGGGGTGAGGGTGGTGGTGCTCGACTTAGACCCTGATATACGAACTGTGTGCCTCAAGGGGGAACTACAGAGGACTTAACAGAGATTAATAACAGCTACTGAGCGAGGAACAGGGTCTTTTATTCCTATCACTGGCAGCAGGCCTGTGAGGCCTAGACAAAGCAGACACAGCCCAGCTATCATAGAACACTGAGCCTGACCACACATAGCGCTCCAACAAGGGGACACTCACACCCTCAGACCACACCTGTCGCTGCTTTAACAACTTAAACAGGCAGAAGGGGAATAAGATAACCTTATATTTCGCCGCCTTAGAAACCCAAAAAACGGGTCTCTCTCCCCCCTTTCCCGCCGGCCCTTATTGCCTGCGGGTCATACCCCAAGTACCCTCCCCCACTTCGTCAATAGGAGACACCTCCCCTTGAGACAGATCTACCACCTTCAAAGCAACACTTTTTCTAGAGACACAGATAACGGCGCCCTAGCTATAGATACAAGGTCCTGATCTCTAACACAAGTTAAGCCACTTTTTTCTCCCTGGTGCTACTGGCCTACTGCAATATGTAAACCACCAAGCGAAAGTCACCTCCCCCGCCAGCCCATGACACAGCCGTAGCATACCAGCAAAAGAGCAGGTCCCCATTGATACTAAGCAGATCCACAACAAACAGAAATCTCTACTCCTTTACCACAATGTCACAAGTACATAAGCGGAAGCAAAAAGCTCATAGTACAGAAAATAACGGTAGCTGATCACTTTCAACACTCAACCAACTTGACCCACATAGGATCAGAAGATGAGGGATCAGATACAGGAAGCATCTCAGACACTCAGCCAAGTAAAGTCATATCCCAACGGTTACCCCGCTTGCAAGCGACAGAAAATCTCTCTAATAATGCAATGGACACAATTAGATCACTCTTAACATCTCACCATGACTCCCTATAGAAAAATTTGACAGGTCAAATGCTGACTTAAAGAGAGACATTGGCATAATTAATGAGCGCACAGAGGCGCTAGAGCAAAAAAAGAGGATCTAACAATTGATCACACTAACCTTCTCAACTACTCACAGAGATTAGCAAGCCAGATCACGGATCTGGAATTAAAATTGGCGGATCTGGAGGACCGATCACGCCGCAATAACATTCGCATAAAAGGGATCCCAGAGACAGTCACACAACAAGAACCATACCTGCAAGACCTATTCGAGGCAGCAGTAGGACAAACTGTGGGTGATGACACACTCATAGACAGGGCGCACAGGGCACTCAGACCCCGGTCAGCAGATGAAGGGAAACCACGAGATGTCATTGTCAAACTTCATTATTATACCTTCAGGGAAAAAAATCCTTTGAACCTTGGCCAAAGACAAGGTTTTGCCAGACAAATACTCTGATTTACAGATCTTCCAAGATCTTTCACCACACACACTTCAGCTACGGAGACACTACCAACCGTTCACCAAAATATTGAGAGAAAAGGGATTGAAATATATATGGGGATTCCCGGTAAGATTATTTATAACTAAGCACAGCCTCCAATTTATTGCCTCTACTCCACAAGCACGGGAGCTGCTTCAGAGGTGGGGACTACTCCCAGATGACCCAGAAGATCGTCCCTCTGCTCGCATCAAAGACAGCGGCCTTAGAGCTTCAGCACCGGTATGGAACCCACTACCACAAAGATCTGCACCAGCTTCAAAAAAGACTCAGGTCACCAGGGATTCACCCATGCCTGAGACATAATAATGGACCTGCTCACAGCTACATTGAACACTTGATCATAGGTTAAGAGACTGTTGTGGGGACTGACCCACGTTTCTTGCACAGTAGAGATCCGAGAAGACAGATGAAGATGGATGAGACCATTCAAATGTATATAATGTAATATGAATGACCGTATTGCATGTATAGAGTAAGAGCTGAATTTTGACTTTGCCTACATTAGAATGTTATCACAGTCAATATTATTTTGTTTAAAATATTATGTTATGTTATAAGGTTTGTTAACTACATAGGTTAAACGTGTAAGTTCAAATGGTTCAGATATACAGACATTAAGAGACCAGTGGGATAGCATACGTAGCTTAGATTACAATGCATGGTCTTAACAAATGTTCCAGAGACTGCCACTATCCATTAACTGAGAGTGGGATAGTCACCCACCCTGGGGCATCTCCCACCTGATGCCACATTATAAGGGCGCCAAGTAACTTACAGTCCCTCTTTGTTTGTTTAGGCTATAGGATCTCATTGAGGACCTATGACTCAAAATGTTAAAAATGTTAATAATGTTAATATGGATGTTTTATATGTTATATTTAAGCCTACATTCATGTAATTGTTAGCAGTTATTAGGACTGGCAGGGAGCATGACTCCTCTCTGCTACACTCCACCCCATAAATTTCGGCTGTGTTCTGTTGGTGCGTACCAACGGGAAAACTCATTGTGAAAGTGTTTACTCATCACTTTTAGACATAGGCCTCTATTTATCAAGGTCTGTCGGACCTGATCCGACAGTGAGGATCAGGTCCGACAGACCTCGCTGAATATGGCGAGCAATACGCTTGCTGTATTCAGCATTGCACCAGCAGCTCACAAGAGCTTCTGGTGCAACGCCGCCCCCTGCAGACTTGCGGCAAATGGGCCACCAGCAGGGGGTGTCAATCAACCCGATTGTACTCAATTGGGTTGATTTCCGGCAATGTCTGTCCGCCTGCTCAGAGCAGGCGGACAGGTTATGGAGCAGCGGTCTTTGTGACCGCTGCTTCATAACTGCTGTTTCTGGTGAGCCTGCAGGAGCTTGATAAATATGCCCCATAGTCTCTAGGGTTCCTGCAATCCTACCCATTGTGAACTTATTTAATCGAGAAGGGTTCCTATATTTAACTCCCTTGACACCCTAGACTACTTGTAGTCACCATTGACCCTCTGTTCTAGACTTCCCCCTCTTTTTCCCTACTCTTTTCGCTCTTTTCTTGTCCTCTATCCTATCCCCACCCACACAATGACACCTGTGAGAATAGCCATCCTAAAAACGCAGGGTCTAAATTCACCCACGAAACGACAGCTCCTACAGAAATATCTCCAGACACACAAAATACATGTTTTGTTTCTGCAAGAGACACACTGGACTGGGGGCCCCCAGACCACCAAGACATTTTAGAACTATCCAATCTGTGAGACAGCATCTAATACTGAAGGGAAGTCCAGAGGGGTAGCAATTCTAATTAATAAAGACCTGACTTTTCAACTCGAATATGTTGAAAGTGATGACGAGGGAAGATTTCTTATATTAGTCTGTACACTAGAAGGGACTCTGTATACCTTAGTCTCTGTCTATGCACCTAACTCCAGACAAATTTCCTTTCTACGAAAGCTCCTAACTCAAATATTTCAGCTCAAAAGAGGACACTTGATAATAGGGGGGATTTCAACATGGTGTGGGATCCACTAAAGGATAAGCAATCAAAGCTGACAACACACGCAGACCGTAACATTTCCTCGATCTCTAATGCATTCCGTAAACTCATGTACCAGTATGATCTGTACGATACATGGCGATGTCTGGCACCCACAGAAAGGGACTTTACACATTTCTCTAGGGCCCACACATCCTATTCGAGAATTGACTACATACTTTGTGACTCTTGGACCCTGGACCAATTTGCCAATCCCTCTATCAAACCATGCACATGGTCAGATCATGATATGGTTTGTTTGGACTTTACTAACATTCTAGACACCAACGAGTAAGCCCTCTTGGAAGCTCCCTGAACAGTGGCTATCGGACATAGAGCTTCCCTCACTCACAGTGACAATCACAGACTTCCTGACCCATAATGACATAGCTACCACAGACATCAACATGATATGGGCAGCCCTCAAAGCTTATCTTCGTGGACACTTCATTAAAAAAACAGCCCAATACCGTAAATCAGCCTCTCACTCCCTAGCTAAAATGTACGGTGACCTACATAACCTAGAGACCTTCAATAAAACGAACCCTAAGCCCCAGATAGCCCAACAGATAGGCCTTATTAGGGAGGAAATAACCAGACGCGAAACCTTAAGAGTACAGGACAATCTACACAGACTCAAGCAACTGTACTACTATAAGGGGAATAGAGCTGATAGGTTGCTCGCTACCAAACTCAGCAAAAGAATACAACATAGTAGGATAGCTGCAATTAAAACCCATAACAGAATAGCCCACTCACCCAAGGAAATTGGAGCAGCATTCGCCCACGACTACTCTTCCTTATATAATATAGCCACCTCAGACCCAACAGACAGAGCGAACGCAGATGATATTGATAAATTCCTAAGGGAACTAGATCCACCCACTCTGTCAGAGAAGGCTAGGGAAGCTTTAGATGCACATTTCACGATAGCTCCGGGCCCAGATGGATTCACAGTTGCCTTCTACCAGTCTCTCAGTCCCATACTGGCCCCAATACTGTGTCGGCTGTTCACAAGAGTTGCAGAGAGAAGTAGCTTCGCCCCTGAGTACTTGGAAGCTAATATTATTACTATACACAAAGAAAGAAAAGACCTGGCCCTATGCTCTATCTACAGGCCAATCTCACTTATTAATGTAGATGCCAAAATATATGCTAAAATGCTGGCCAATAGACTAACTAACCATCTCGAGACTATCGTACACCTGGACCAAGTAGGATTCGTCCTAAATAGACAAGGTTCAGATAACACCAGGCGTCTGTTAAACATATATACTGAAGCCGCGGACCTGGGTCTCCCCATGCTCACCCTGTCTTTAGATGCCGAGAAGGCGTTTGACAGGGTGAGATGGGAATATCTATTCCGAACCCTTGCGGCATTTGGTATTCCAGAGGGTTACAGGAAAGCGGTTAAAGCGCTATATTCATTCCCTACGGCAGTGGTGAGGGGCCCGGGGTTTTGTTCCCCCAGGGTCCAGATATGTAATTGCACTAGACAGGGGTGCCCCTTTTCCCCACTATTGTTTGTTTTAGCAATAGAACCCCTAGGAGCAGCCATTAGGAAATGTCCTGACATACAGGGACTCCAACTACATGACACCGTCCAGAAGCTGGCCCTGTTCGCGGACGATCTCACAGTCTTCCTTACGGAACCACTAGACTCTCTCCCCTACTTATTGCAGCTGCTGAGGAGGTTTGGGGAGCTTTCCTATTACAAGGTCAATGTTAGCAAAACTGAAGCATATTTCCTTAATATCCGCTCGCAGGTGAGAAGTAGGATTCAATCTCTTTACTCTTTCCAATGCTACAAAGGGCATACGACACCTGGGAGTATTTCTCTCCCACACGAAATCTATTATTATCAAAGAAAATTACGAGGCCCTATTAAAAAAAAATAGCATAGAACTTGCCTCCCAGAGATATAGTGAGATATCGTGGATGGGCAGAGTAGCAGCCCTCAAGTTGATGATACTTCCCAAGATCACCTACATATTCTGTTGTATCCCCATCCTGCTTCCCATATCACTAATTCGGAAATTTCAGACCCTGTTCAATTCCTATACTTGGCACGACAAAAGACCTTGCGTAGCGGCTCATATCCTGCAGGCACCTATTGAAAAAGGAGGCCTTGGTTTACTAAACATACGAAAATATCATGAGGCAGCAATGATCACTCATGCCTCAGCGTGGGGAGGAAAACTCCCCATGACTAGGTGGAGGGAACTAGAGCAGGCTTCATTACCAGCATACGTTGACCTTGAGGATCTCCTCTGGCTACCTCCGCATTGGCAATCAAAAATCCATATAGCCAATGACATCATTAAAGGTCACTGGTTGAAACTACGACATAATAAATATATAGCCCCACACCCCTCACCTATACACCCCGTGCGGGGCCTGCTTCTCGGACTACCAGACATTAGCCTCAGCTCCTGGCCAGATACAGACATAGACCTAGATTTGGAGTTTGGCGTTAGCCATGAAAACCAGCGTTAGAGGCTCCTAACGCTGGTTTTAGGCTACCGCCGGTATTTGGAGTCACTCAAAATAGGGTCTAACGCTCACTTTTCAGCCGCAACTTTTCCATACCGCAGATCCCCTTACGTCAATTGCGTATCCTATCTTTTCAATGGGATTTTTCTAACTCCGGTGTTTAGAGTCATTTCTGAAGTGAGCGTTAGAACTCTAACGACAAAACTCCAGCCGCAGGAAAAAAGTCAGTAGTTAAGAGTTTTCTGGGCTAACACCGGTTTCTAAAGCTCTTAACTACTGTACTCTAAAGTACACTAACACCCATAAACTACCTATGTACCCCTAAACCGAGGTCCCCCCACATCGCCGACACTCGAATAAATTTTTTAACCCCTAATCTGCCGACCGCCACCTACGTTATCCTTATGTACCCCTAATCTGCTCCCCCTAACACCGCCGACCCCTGTATTATATTTATTAACCCCTAATCTGCCCCCCTCAACGTCGCCTCCATCTGCCTACACTTAGTAACCCCTAATCTGCCGACCGCAAAGCGCCGCCACCTACGTTATCCTTATGTACCCCTAATCTGCTGCTCCTAACACCGCCGACCCCTATATTATATTTATTAATCCCTAATCTGCCCCCCACAATGTCGCCTCCACCTGCCTACACTTATTAACCCCTAATCTGCCGAGCGGACCTGAGCGCTACTATAATAAAGTTATTAACCCCTAATCCGCCTCACTGACCCTATAATAAATAGTATTAACCCCTAATCTGCCCTCCCTAACATCGCCGACACCTAACTTCAATTATTAACCCCTAATCTGCCGACCGGAGCTCACCGCTATTCTAATAAATGGATTAACCCCTAAAGCTAAATCTAACCCTAACACTAACACCCCCCTAAATTAAATATAATTTTAATCTAACGAAATAAATTAACTCTTATTAAATAAATTATTCCTATTTAAAGCTAAATACTTACCTGTAAAATAAACCCTAATATAGCTACAATATAAATTATAATTACATTGTAGCTATTTTAGGATTAATATTTATTTTACAGGCAACTTTGTAATTATTTTAACCAGGTACAATAGCTATTAAATAGTTAAGAACTATTTAATAGTTACCTAGTTAAAATAATTACAAAATTACCTGTAAAATAAATCCTAACCTAAGTTACAATTAAACCTAACACTATACTATCATTAAATTAATTAAATAAACTACCTACAATTACCTACAATTAAACCTAACACTACACTATCAATACATTAATTAAATACAATATCTACAAATAACTACAATGAAATAAACTAACTAAAGTACAAAAAATAAAAAAGAACTAAGTTACAAAAAATAAAAAAATATCTACAAACATAAGAAAAATATTACAACAATTTTAAACTAATTACACCTACTCTAAGCCCCCTAAAAAAACAACAAAGCCCCCCAAAATAAAAAATGCCCTACCCTATTCTAAATTACTAAAGTTAAAAGCTCTTTTACCTTACCAGCCCTGAACAGGGCCCTTTGCGGGGCATGCCCCAAGAAGTTCAGCTCTTTTGCCTGTAAAAAAAAACATACAATACCCCCCCCCAACATTACAACCCACCACCCACATACCCCTAATCTAACCCAAACCCCCCTTAAATAAACCTAACACTAAGCCCCTGAAGATCATCCTACCTTGTCTTCACCTCACCAGGTATCACTGATCCGTCCTGGCTCCAAAATCTTCATCCAACCCAAGCGGGGGTTGGCGATCCATCATCCGGTGGCTGAAGAGGTCCAGAAGAGGCTCCAAAGTCTTCATCCTATCCGGGAAGAAGAGGCGATCCGGACCGGCAACCATCTTGATCCAAGCGGCATCTTCTATCTTCATCCGATGACGACCGGCTCCATCCTGAAAACCTCCACCGCGGACCCATCTTCTTCCGGCGACGTCCAACTGAAGAATGACGGTTCCTTTAAGGGACGTCATCCAAGATGGCGTCCCTCGAATTCCGATTGGCTGATAGGATTCTATCAGCCAATCGGAATTAAGGTAGGAATATTCTGATTGGCTGATGGAATCAGCCAATCAGAATCAAGTTCAATCCGATTGGCTGATCCAATCAGCCAATCAGATTGAGCTCGCATTCTATTGGCTGATCGGAACAGCCAATATAATGCGAGCTCAATCTGATTGGCTGATTGGATCAGCCTATAGGATTGAACTTGATTCTGATTGGCTGATTCCATCAGCCAATCAGAATATTCCTACCTTAATTCCGATTGGCTGATAGAATCCTATCAGCCAATTGGAATTCGAGGGACGCCATCTTGGATGACGACCCTTAAAGGAATCGTTATTCTTCAGTTGGACGTCGCCGGAAGAAGATGGGTCCGCGGTGGAGGTCTTCAGGATGGAGCCGGTCGTCATCGGATGAAGATAGAAGATGCCGCTTGGATCAAGATGGTTGCCGGTCCGGATCGCCTCTTCTTCCCGGATAGGATGAAGACTTTGGAGCCTCTTCTGGACCTCTTCAGCCACCGGATGATGGATCGCCAACCCCCGCTTGGGTTGGATGAAGATTTTGGAGCCAGGACGGATCGGTGATACCTGGTGAGGTGAAGACAAGGTAGGATGATCTTCAGGGGCTTAGTGTTAGGTTTATTTAAGGGGGGTTTGGGTTAGATTAGGGGTATGTGGGTGGTGGGTTGTAATGTTGGGGGGGGTATTGTATGGTTTTTTTTACAGGCAAAAGAGCTGAACTTCTTGGGGCATGCCCCGCAAAGGGCCCTGTTCAGGGCTGGTAAGGTAAAAGAGCTTTTAACTTTAGTAATTTAGAATAGGGTAGGGCATTTTTTATTTTGGGGGGCTTTGTTGTTTTATTAGGGGGCTTAGAGTAGGTGTAATTAGTTTAAAATTGTTGTAATATTTTTCTTATGTTTGTAGATATTTTTTTATTTTTTGTAACTTAGTTCTTTTTTATTTTTTGTACTTTAGTTAGTTTATTTCATTGTAGTTATTTGTAGATATTGTATTTAATTAATGTATTGATAGTGTAGTGTTAGGTTTAATTGTAGGTAATTGTAGGTATTTTATTTAATTAATTTAATGATAGTATAGTGTTAGGTTTAATTCTAACTTAGGTAAGGATTTATTTTACAGGTAATTTTGTAATTATTTTAACTAGGTAACTATTAAAGAGTTCTTAACTATTTAATAGCTATTGTACCTGGTTAAAATAATTACAAAGTTGCCTGTAAAATAAATATTAATCCTAAAATAGCTACAATGTAATTATAATTTATATTGTAGCTATATTAGGGTTTATTTTACAGGTAAGTATTTAGCTTTAAATAGGAATAATTTATTTAATAAGAGTTAATTAATTTTGTTAGATTAAAATTATATTTAATTTAGGGGGGTGTTAGTGTTAGGGTTAGACTTAGCTTTAAGGGTTAATCCATTTATTAGAATAGCGGTGAGCTCCAGTCGGCAGATTAGGGGTTAATATTTGAAGTTAGGTGTCGGCGATGTTAGGGAGGGCAGATTAGGGGTGAATACTATTTATTATAGGGTTAGTGAGGCGGATTAGGGGTTAATAACTTTATTATAGTAGCGCTCAGGTCCGCTCGGCAGATTAGGGGTTAATAATTGAAGTTAGGTGTCGGCGATGTTAGGGAGGGCAGATTACGGGTTAATACTATTTATTATAGGGTTAGTGAGCCGGATTAGGGGTTAATAACTTTATTATAGTAGCGCTCAGGTCCGCTCGGCAGATTAGGGGTTAATAAGTGTAGGCAGGTGGAGGCGACGTTGTGGGGGGCAGATTAGGGGTTAATAAATATAATATAGGGGTCGGCGATGTTAGGGAAGCAGATTAGGGGTACATAGGGATAATGTAAGTAGCGGTGGTTTACGGAGCGGCAGATTAGGGGTTAATAATAATATGCAGGGGTCAGCGATAGCGGAGGCGGCGTATTAGGGGTTAATAAGTGTAAGGTTAGGGGGGTTTAGACTCGGGGTACATGTTAGAGTGTTAAGTGCAGACGTAGGAAGGGTTACCGCATAGCAAACAATGGGGCTGCGTTAGGAGCTGAACGCGGCTTTTTTGCAGGTGTTTGGTTTTTTTTCAGCTCAAACAGCTCCATTGTTTCCTATGGGGGAATCGTGCACGAGCACGTTTTTGAGGCTGGCCGCTTGCGTAAGCAACTCTGGTATCGAGAGTTGAAGCTGCGTTAAAAATGCTCTACGCTCCTTTTTTGGAGCCTAACGCAGCCATTCTGTGGACTCTCAATACCAGAGTTATTTTTATGGTGCGGCCAGAAAAAAGCCGGCGTTAGTTTTTCGGGTCGTTACCGACAAAACTCCAAATCTAGCCGATAGTTTCCCTGAAAGACTTTTATGACAACAAACAGCTAAAAACACATGCATCAATGTCAGCACTGTCCACTAGTGATGTCCTGACTTGTTCGCCCGCGAACGGTTCACAGCGAACATAGCTTGTTCGCGTTCGCGTTTGTGGGCGAACACATGGCGATGTTCGATCCGCCCCTATGTGTCATCATTGTGGAAACTTTGACCCTTTATGTCACAGCCGCCTGACACATTAGAGCCAATCAACATCAGACACTCCCTCACAGACCCTCCCAGCTACTCGGAATCCGCCATTTTAGACTCATAACGACCTTGCTTTCTTAATGAGAGGACGTGTTGTGTTTTTGCTCCTGACATTAATAGTAAAAACATAGCTAGGCTAGTGTATTTACAGTCCAGAAGGACTCCACTCATCTCTGCTGCAAGCACAGCACCCCAAAAAGCCCTTTTTAGGGCTAGATTTCGTGCCTTTTTTTTTCTTTTTTTTTTATTAGCCTTTGCTTGGCTTTCAGGCTGTGTGTTTAAGGCTCACAGCATATGCTGTGACTACTGCCACCACTGATATCTCCCTAACAACATTAGTTTAAATTTAACTAACCCAAAAATTTAATTATTTTTCTAGTGTAATCTAATTACATTTACTATCAGGCCTGTGTCTGTCAGGCTCACTCAGCATTAATATACCTCATTTTTTTCAGTCTTTTGGTTAATTGGTCTGTGCCAGGCAGCTACCCAGCACTCATATCTATTCTTCTTCACCTTAATTTTAATATAAAAAAAAAATTGTTTGCAAGTGTAATCCAATATAATTTTCTATCCGGCCTGAGTGTTTTGCTGACATACAGAGCCTACTGTGTTTACTTGCTGCCCTCCCTAGTCTATGAGCCACGACTCATATGTGTTTAACCTTTTTTTAATTTCCCCCCCAAAAAAATAATTTCAATCATTTTTCTAGTGTAATCTAATAGTATTTTCTATCAGGCGTGTGTATATCCGACTTACAGAGCCTACTGTTTTTAATAGCTGCCCTTCCAAGGCTATCAGCCACGACTCATATGTATGTGCTTAACCTTTTTCTTTAAATTTCCCAAAAAAAAGTCTTTAAATCATTATGCTAGTGTAATCTAATTGTATTTTCTATCAGGCCTGTGTCTAACTGTCTATCTGACTAACACAGCATACTGTTGTTAATTTCCCGGGTCATATAAATGATCTCTGGGATTCTAAAATCAATGCCTTTCCTATAATCTATTATTCAAAAGGATGACATATGTCCTCTTTCATGCTGTTGTTTCGGTTGAAGCTCCGGGAACCTCTTATTAAAAAGGCCTAAGAATAACTAAGGCCTAGATTTAGAGTTCGGCGGTAGCCGTCAAAACCAGCGTTAGAGGCTCCTAACGCTGGTTTTGGCCGCCCGCTGGTATTTGGAGTCAGTGATTAAAGGGTCTAACGCTCACTTTACAGCCGCGACTTTTCCATACCGCAGATCCCCCTACGCCATTTGCGTAGCCTATCTTTTCAATGGGATCTTTCTAACGCTGGTATTTAGAGTCGTTTCTGCAGTGAGCGTTAGAGCTCTAACGACAAGATTCCAGCCGCCTGAAAAAAGCAGGAGTTAAGAGCTTTCTGGCTAACGCCGGTTTATAAAGCTCTTAACTACTGTACCCTAAAGTACACTAACACCCATAAACTACCTATGTACCCCTAAACTGAGGTCCCCCCACATCGCCGCCACTCGATTAAAATTTTTAACCCCTAATCTGCCGACCGCCACCTACGTTATACTTATGTACCCCTAATCTGCTGCCCCTAACCCCGCCGACCCCTATATTATATTTATTAACCCCTAACTTGCCCCCCACAACGTCGCCGCAAGCTACTTAAAATAATTAACCCCTAATCTTCCGACCGCAAATCGCCGCCACCTACGTTATCGCTATGTACCCCTAATCTGCTGCCCCTAACATCGCCGACCCCTATGTTATATTTATTAACCCCTAATCTGCCCCCCACAACGTCGCCTCCACCTGCCTACACTTATTAACCCCTAATCTGCCGAGCGGACCTGAGCGCTACTATAATAAAGTTATTAACCCCTAATCCGCCTCACTAACCCTATCATAAATAGTATTAACCCCTAATCTGCCCTCCCTAACATCGCCGACACCTACCTTCAATTATTAACCCCTAATCTGCCGACCGGAGCTCACCGCTATTCTAATAAATGTATTAACCCCTAAAGCTAAGTCTAACCCTAACACTAACACCCCCCTAAGTTAAATATAATTTTTATCTAACGAAATAAATTAACTCTTATTAAATAAATGATTCCTATTTAAAGCTAAATACTTACCTGTAAAAAAAAAACCTAATATAGCTACAATATAAATTACATTTATATTATAGCTATTTTAGGATTAATATTTATTTTACAGGCAACTTTGTAATTATTTTAACCAGGTACAATAGCTATTAAATAGTTAAGAACTATTTAATAGTTACCTAGTTAAAATAATAACAAATTTACCTGTAAAATAAATCCTAACCTAAGATATAATTAAACCTAACACTACCCTATCAATAAAATAATTAAATAAACTACCTACAATTACCTACAATTAACCTAACACTACACTATCAAGAAATTAATTAAACACAATTGCTACAAATAAATACAATTAAATAAACTATCTAAAGTACAAAAAATAAAAAAGAACTAAGTTACAGAAAATAAAAAAATATTTACAAACATAAGAAAAATATTACAACAATTTTAAACTAATTACACCTACTCTAAGCCCCCTAATAAAATAACAAAGACCCCCAAAATAAAAAATTCCCTACCCTATTCTAAAATACAAAAATTACAAGCTCTTTTACCTTACCAGCCCTGAACAGGGCCCTTTGCGGGGCATGCCCCAAGAATTTCAGCTCTTTTGCCTGTAAAAAAAAACATACAATACCCCCCCCCCAACATTACAACCCACCACCCACATACCCCTAATCTAACCCAAACCCCCTTAAATAAACCTAACACTAATCCCCTGAAGATCTTCCTACCTTGTCTTCACCATCCAGGTATCACCGATCCGTCCTGGCTCCAAGATCTTCATCCAACCCAAGCGGGGGTTGGCGATCCATAATCCGGTGCTCCAAAGTCTTCCTCCTATCCGGCAAGAAGAGGACATCCGGACCGGCAAACATCTTCTCCAAGCGGCATCTTCTATGTTCTTCCATCCGATGACGACCGGCTCCATCTTGAAGACCTCCAGCGCGGATCCATCCTCTTCTTCCGACGACTAGACGACGAATGACGGTTCCTTTAAGGGACGTCATCCAAGATGGCGTCCCTCGAATTCCGATTGGCTGATAGGATTCTATCAGCCAAACGGAATTAAGGTAGGAATTTTCTGATTGGCTGATGGAATCAGCCAATCAGAATCAAGTTCAATCCGATTGGCTGATCCAATCAGCCAATCAGATTGAGCTCGCATTCTATTGGCTGTTCCGATCAGCCCTTTTACCGCCAAACTCCAAACTCCAAATCTAGCCGTAAGTGTACTGGGTGTCTAATCAATGTTTTTTTCTATTTCCCGGGTCATATAAATGATCTCTGGGATTCTAAAATCAATGCCTTTCCTGTAATCCATTATTCAAAAGGATGACATATGTCCTCTTTCATGCTGTTGTTTCGATTGAGGCTCCGGGACCCTCTTATTAAAAAGGCCTAAGAATAAATAAGTGTACTGGGTGTCTAATCAATGTTTTTTTCTATTTCCCGGGTCATATAAATGAGCTCTGGGATTCTAAAATCAATGCCTTTCCTGTAATCTATTATTCAAAAGGATGACATATGTCCTCTTTCATGCTGTTGTTTCGGTTGAGGCTCCGGGACCCTCTTATTAAAAAGGCCTGAGGATAACTAAGTGTACTGGGTGTCTAATCAATGTTTTTTTCTATTTCCCGGGTCATATAAATGATCTCTGGGATTCTAAAATCAATGCCTTTCCTGTAATCTATTATTCAAAAGGATGACATATGTCCTCTTTCATGCTGTTGTTTCGGTTGAGGCTCCGGGAACCTCTTATTAAGAAGGCCTAAGAATAAATAAGTGTACTGGGTGTCTAATCAATGATTTTTTCTATTTCCCGGGTCATATAAATGATCTCTGGGATTCTAAAATCAATGCCTTTCCTGTAATCTATTATTCAAAAGGATGACATATGTCCTCTTTCATGCTGTTGTTTCGGTTGAGGCTCCGGGACCCTCTTATTAAAAAGGCCTGAGGATAAATAAGTGTACTGGGTGTCTAATCAATGTTTTTTTCTATTTCCCGGGTCATATAAATGATCTCTGGGATTCTAAAATCAATGCCTTTCCTGTAATCTATTATTCAAAAGGATGACATATGTCCTCTTTCATGCTGTTGTTTCGGTTGAGGCTCCGGGAGCCTCTTATAAAAAGGCCTAAGGATAAAGAAGTGTACTGGGTGTCTAATCAATGTTTTTTTCTATTTCCCGGGTCATATAAATGAGCTCTGGGATTCTAAAATCAATGCCTTTCCTGTAATCTATTATTCAAAAGGATGACATATGTCCTCTTTCATGCTGTTGTTTCGGTTGAGGCTCCGGGACCCTCTTATTAAAAAGGCCTAAGAATAAATAAGTGTACTGGGTGTCTAATCAATGTTTTTTTCTATTTCCCGGGTCATATAAATGAGCTCTGGGATTCTAAAATCAATGCCTTTCCTGTAATCTATTATTCAAAAGGATGACATATGTCCTCTTTCATGCTGTTGTTTCGGTTGAGGCTCCGGGACCCTCTTATTAAAAAGGCCTGAGGATAACTAAGTGTACTGGGTGTCTAATCAATGTTTTTTTCTATTTCCCGGGTCATATAAATGATCTCTGGGATTCTAAAATCAATGCCTTTCCTGTAATCTATTATTCAAAAGGATGACATATGTCCTCTTTCATGCTGTTGTTTCGGTTGAGGCTCCGGGACCCTCTAATTAAAAAGGCATGAGGATAAATAAGTGTACTGGGTGTCTAATCAATGTTTTTTTCAATTTCCCAGGTCATATAAATGAGCTCTGGGATTCTAAAATCAATGCCTTTCCTGTAATCTATTATTCAAAAGGATGACATATGTCCTCTTTCATGCTGTTGTTTCGGTTGAGGCTCCGGGACCCTCTTATTAAGAAGGCCTAAGAATAAATAAGTGTACTGGGTGTCTAATCAATGATTTTTTCTATTTCCCGGGTCATATAAATGATCTCTGGGATTCTAAAATCAATGCCTTTCCTGTAATCTATTATTCAAAAGGATGACATATGTCCTCTTTCATGCTGTTGTTTCGGTTGAGGCTCCGGGACCCTCTTATTAAAAAGGCCCGAGGATAAATAAGTGTACTGGGTGTCTAATCAATGTTTTTTTCTATTTCCCGGGTCATATAAATGATCTCTGGGATTCTAAAATCAATGCCTTTCCTGTAATCTATTATTCAAAAGGATGACATATGTCCTCTTTCATGCTGTTGTTTCGGTTGAGGCTCCGGGACCCTCTAATTAAAAAGGCATGAGGATAAATAAGTGTACTGGGTGTCTAATCAATGTTTTTTTCAATTTCCCGGGTCATATAAATGATCTCTGGGATTCTAAAATCAATGCCTTTCCTGTAATCTATTATTCAAAAGGATGACATATCTCCTCTTTCATAATGTTTTTTCTGTTGAGGCTCCTGGAGCCTCTTATAAAAAGGCCTAAGGATAAAGAAGTGTACTGGGTGTCCAATCAATGTTTTTTTCTATTTCCCGGGTCATATAAATGATCTCTGGGATTCTAAAATCAATGCCTTAACTGTAATCAATTGTTCACAAGGATGCCATATGTCCTCTTTCATGCTGTTGTTTCAGTTGAGGCTCAGGGAGCCTCTTATAAAAAGGCCTAAGGATAAAGAAGTGTGCTGGGTGTCCAATCAATGTTTTCTTTTTATTTCACAGTTGCAAAAAAATTATCTATGGCTTTGTAAAATCTATGCCTTACCTGTCATCTATTGTTCAAAAGGATGCCATATGTCCTCTTTCCTGCTGTTGTTTTTGTTGGGGGTCCGGAACACTATTCTAAAAAGGCCGAAGGAGAATGACCTGTACTGTACTGGGTGTCCAATCATGTTTTTGTTTTCAATTTCACGGTTCATAATAAATATCGCTGTGTAGCTAAAATCAATGCCATACCTGTACTCTGTTGTTCAAAAGGATGACATATGTGGTGTTTCATTCTGTTGTGGTTGTTGAGGGTCATGGCCGTGGGACAGCGTATAAAACGGCTGAAGGAGAACAACCTGTACAGCCTTGCTCCTCTTTTTAGGCAGGCCAGCTCTTTGCATACATGCCCACAGACTCTGTAACGCATGCCTCTTTTAGGGAGAGGTGCAGCCATAATGCAGGGTCAGAACCTCTGCCTGCAACTGTTATACTCGATTTTGTGAAAGGAAGTAAGCTTACCATGGTTCCCTGCACGCACGTATTGTTGTTATATTTTGGTGAGGGTAATCATGATGGCCATGTAGACCACCACCACTGAGAGTCCTGGAAGTAACAGGGATGAGATGAAAGAGCTAAGAATAGTAGAACTTGAAACAACAGAGTTAGCCATGGGTGTTAGTGCAAGACCGCTTTTGCTTTTTTTTGGCTTTGGGTGCGGCTATTCATGCAGGCCATATAGAGCTGCCACCATTCGGTGTCGTATCAGCTATTAAACTAATAAGAACTGTACTACCAAAATACAGCCAATGAAGGGCCTTATGAAGAATGAGCCAAGGTTGGTTTGTAGTATTTGGTTAGGCTAATCATGATGGCCATGTAGACCACCACCGAGAGTCCTGGAAGTAACAGGGATGATGAGATGAAAGTGCTAAGAATAAAACTACTTGAAACAACAGAGTTAGCCATGGGTGTTAATCCAAGACCGCTTGGATTTATTTTTGTATTGGGTGCGGCTAATCATGCAGGCCATATAGAGCTGCCACCATTCGGTGTTGTATCAGCTATAAAAATAATAAGAACTGTACTATCAAAATACAGCCTATGAAGACTGAGCAAAGGTTGGATTGTAGTATTTTGTTCGGCTAATCATGATGGCCATGTAGACCACCAGTAACAGGGATGAAAGTGCTAAGAATAGTACTAATTGAAACAACCGAGTTAGCCATGGGTGTTAGTCTAAGACCACTCGGCTTTTTTTGGGGTTTGGGTGCAGCTAATCATGAAGGCTAGATAGACCTGCCACCATTTGGTGTTGTAACAGGTATTAAACTGCAAAGAACAGTACTACTTAACACAACCTACTTACCAGGGTCCCAGAGCATATGTCTGGTTATTATATTTTGTAAGGGTAATCATGCAGGCCATATAGACCTCCACCGATAGGGTGAGTATGAGTAACAGCTATTAAAATGCGAAGGACATTACTAATTAACTCAACATAGTTACCATGGGTCGCAGACCAAGAGCAGATGTCTTATTATTATATTTTGTATGGGTAATCATCCAGGCCGTATAGACCTCACCAAATAGGGGGAGTTACAGAGATTAAAGTGCTAAGAATGGTAGTACTTAAAACACAACCTAGTTAAAATAGGTACCAGACCGCATGTCTTATTATTATATTTTTTCAGGGTAATCAGGCATGCCATATAGAACACCCCCGATAGGGGGGGGAACAGGGATTAAAGTGCTAAGAAAAGTACTAATTAACACAAGCTAGTTGGGTCCAAGAACGCATGTTTAATTATTAGACTTTATTAGGGTAATTATATATCTAACAAATCTATCTATTTCTCTTCTATCGATTCTATCTAACTATCAATCTATGTATATCTATCTATCCTATCTATCAATCTATCTGCTGTCCGGGATGTTTTGAGACAGCCACTTTGGGAATGTTAGTTGATTTAAGCCCATTATGGCTTAAAAGCAGACTCTCCATAAACTATGTAATTTTCCATGGGAGTTTTGCCAGGGATCCCCCTCCAGCATGCGACAGTCCAAGTTTTAGTACCCTTGAAACAACTTTTCCATCACTATTGTGGCCAGAAAGAGTCCTTGTAGGTTTTAAAGTTTGCCTGCCTATTGAATTCAATGGCGGTTCGCGCAGTTCGCGCGTTCGCGAACAATACCGGAAGTTCGAGTCCGCCGTTCATGAACCGAAAATTTTAGGTTCGCGACATCACTACTGTCCACCTTGACTCCCAAGTTTCAGTTTGGACTACTGAGATTGCGGACACTGATGAAATCCTGGGGGTTCTTGGAAAGTGAATCACGAGATTTCCCCCCTTGGGAACAAAGATGGGAAGCTAATATCCAGTTATATATATATAAACCCCTATCAGTGAACTATAAGTGCCTGCTCGAAGAATCTATTTTACCTAAAACAGTACATATTGAGGCCTGGGAGAGGGATCTGCAATTCACATATACCCCAGAGGAGTGGCACAGAGTAATAGCTCTCACTAAACAAGCCACCCATTGTGTCACCCTTTACGAGCTTAGTGCCTACAAAATTGCGGAAACTCTTCCATGATCACTCCCCTATGTGTTGGAGAGAATGTGAGGAAATAGGCACCCCACTCCACATCTGGTGGACGTGTCCAAGGTTAGACAGTCTGTGGAACACTGTTGAAAAGACCTGTAGAGAACTGGAACTGATAGATAAACTGACCCCGGCCCTTGCAGTACTACATCTGGGGATGGGAGAAATTCCCAGACATAAAAAAATCTACTCCTATGCATACTCACTTCCACTAAACTGCTTATCGCACGAAATTGGAAGAAAAGTCAGCCCCCTAAATGGCAGGGTGTCATAGATAGTGTCAACCACATAAAGAGCATGGAAAATTATGTTTTCAGGGAACGCAGATGAATGACTGACTACTGTTTAATATGGGAACCATGGGAGACCCTCTGGACACGCAAACACTCTCCTCCAGGCTAGGCCCGCGCACTTTAGAAATATATCTGGAAGCTGCCCTCTATAACTCCTGTACCCCTCTTCCCTTAATGACCAGTAACCCCCCCATAAACCACTCAACCAACCCTCACATTTACACTAGCTACCTGGCAAGATGCCGTTGCTGACCCATTGCCACCCCCCCCCATTAGGAACCGCTATGAAGGATGAGCTAGAGACCCTAGTTGACTACTTAACTACTCCAAAGGTCACCCTGTATTTGTCTCTTACGTGAAATTAAAAGGGCTAGTATAGCTCATACATACACTTGATGGTGACCTCTGTAAAAACTAGGTATTAGAAAACTGTTGTGCAGTGTGAAATTATTGCAGATGAGTTTTTCTTTCTGTTCTGTTGTTATTATATTATGATATGTACACGGTTTTTGAAGTATACATTGTAACTTATGTTTAATACCTCAATAAAAAAATGATTTAAAAAAAAAAAGAAAAGAAAAAACAAATTACAGATCTTTAAACTAATTACACCTAATCTAATAGCCCTATCAAAATAAAAAGGCCCCCCAAAATAAAAAAAACTCTAGCCTAAACTAAACTATCAATAGCCCTTAAAAGGGCCTTTTGCGGGGCATTGCCCCAAAATAATCAGCTCTTTTACATGTAAAAAAAAATACAAACAACCCCCCAACAGTAAAACCCACCACCCACACAACCAACCCCCCAAATAAAAAGCTAACTAAAAAAACCTAAGCTCCCCATTGCCCTAAAAAGGGCATTTGGATGGGCATTGCCATTAAAAGGGCATTTAGCTCTTTTGCAGCCCAAAGCCCTAACCTAAAAATAAAACCCACCCAATACACCCTTAAAAAAACCTAACACTAACCCCCTGAAGATCGACTTACTGTTCTGAAGACCGGACATTCATCCTGAAGGAAGCGTCAGAAGTCTTCATCCAACCGGAAATGCCAAAAAATCTAAACCTTCATTTGCTAACTGGGACATGAGAATATTCAGGAACTGGAACAAGTTTTACAAAGAGAATTCAAACAATAAATTGCAATTAAAGCACCACCCGTTCCATAAGATATAATATATATATTTTTCAAATCCCACAAGCTAAAGTAGCACCCACATCACATCCTCACTTTCATTATCCTTAAAGACTCAACTCAGAGAAGAGCAGGAGAGGCAGCAGCAGAAAGCAGATTAACGGAACTAGGCTTCTGATAATAGTAGTACATATACCTCAAACATACATCTCCAATGGAGGAGGAGAGCAACAGGTACCTAGGGCCCCTTGGATACAGCAGCCAGCAGTTCCCTGAGGATTTGGCATTGGTGGATGATGACCACTATAGAGCAGGGAGGACAGGAGCAAGAGTGGCAGCAACAGGCAGCAGACTTATGGAACTAATTATTTAGACCTGAGAGTGCATAAACCTCAAACATACTTCTCCAATGGAGGAGGAGAGCAACAGGTACCTAGGGCCCCTTGAACACAGTGGTCAGCAGTTCCCTGAGGATTTGGCATTGACAGATGATGACCACCATAGAGCAGGGAGGACAGGAGTTATAACTCAGAGTTTAACTGGCTGCACAATTGGATAGAAGTGTATTTTCAGGCACACAAAGGGTTATAGTTAAATTCTAATTTTCTTTTTGCCACTCCCCAAAAAAGCAAGCAGGCCAGTACAGTCACAATATGGCTGACCACAGAGCAAACGTTTATGTGCAGCTTTTAACTCAAAGTTTAACTGACTGCAAAGTTAGATACATGTGTTTTGCTGCACATAAAGGCATCTATTTATCAAGCCGTCAACTTACTTGCATTCGACGGCACTCGCCTAAGATCGCCTAACATCGCTGCCACGGACCTGAATACATTCTCCAAAATTAACAAAAACGCTGTCAAAAAGCCGCGCACCAAGTACGGTGCGATGAGCAGTGGACTGTTGTTAACTAATAGTCATCGATCTCGCTGCTCTTTGGCTTTTCACAGCTTTATTAGTACCCTGTCACTAAACACCCACACTATACTGTTTACCCCCTATACCGCCACTCCCCGCCGCAACTCTAATAAAATGTTGTATAAAGTGTTTAACCCCTAAACCTCTGCTCCCGGAGCCCACCGCCACCTACATTAGACTTATTAACCCCTATTCTGCCGCCCCCTACACCACCACCTACATTATATTTATTAACCCCTAATCTGCCCCCACTACACCGCCGCCACCTACCTACATTTATTAACCCCTAATCTGCCGCCCCAACGTCGCTGCCACTATATTAAATTTATTAACCCCTAAACCTAAGTCTAACCCTAACACCCCCTAACTCAAATATAATTTAAATAAATCTAAATAAATATTCCTAGCATTAAATAAATTATTCCTATTTAAAACTAAATACTTACCTATAAAATAAACCCTAAGCTAGTTACAATATAACTAATAGTTACATTGTAGCTATCTTAGGGTTTATTTTTATTTTACAGGCAAGTTTGTATTTATTTTAACTAGGTAGAATAGTTACTAAATAGTTATTAACTATTTACTAACTACCTAGTTAAAATAAATACAAATATACCTCTAAAATAAAACCTAACCTACGTTACAATTACACCTAACACTACACTATAATTAAATTAATTCCCTAAACTAAATACAATTAAATACAATTAAACAAAATTATCTAAAGTACAAAAAAAACCCACTAAATTACAGAAAATAATAAACACATTACACGATTTTTAAACTAATTACACCTAATCTAATCCCCCTAACAAAATAAAAAAAGTTTGCATTCTATTGGCTGATTGGATCAGCCAATAGGATTGAACTTCAAGATTTTCCTTATTTTAGTGTTGTTGTAGTTAATCATAGGTAGCAGTGGCGCATAGCTGTGTGACTATTACTACTAGTTACATTATGGCAGCTGGGAAAAAGAAAACATTAAAGGGACACTGAACCCAATTTTTTTCTTTTGTGATTCAGATAGAGCATGCAATTTTAAGCAACTTTCTAATTTACTACTATTACCAATTTTTCTTCATTCTCTTGTTATCTTTATTTGAAAAAGAAGGCATCTAAGCTTTTTTTTGGTTCAGGACTCTGGATAGCAAATTTTTTATTGGTGGATGAATTTATCCACCAATCAGCAAGAACAACCTAGGTTGTTCACCAAAAATGGGCCGGCATCTAAACTTACATTCTCGCATTTCAAATAAAGATACCAAGAGAATGAAGAAAATTTGATACTAGGTCCTGGTCCCATGTGCTAAAAATATTTTGCAGTAGGGCACTGCATGCCAGGAAAATATAGATTTATAAATTTAAGAGCAGAAAGGATCCACAAGTTGTGAACTTGTCCACACTTTATTGCAAATTCTGGTCTGGATAAGTTCCCCATATTTATCAGTGTATGAGAGAACACTCCTGCAATGCCGCCTCCCTACACACACGCAACCAATTACATGAGAGTAGGGCTTGTCAATCACTCTAATCAAAATAATCCAGGGTGATTTTCATTCGCCAACTCAAGTTTGGCAGAGAGAGTTTATGAAACAGCAATTTGAACTGAGATAGAAACATAAAAATATATTAAAAATAATATTGCATATTTCAAGAGACTTGACTGGAAAGGGCTCAAAAATGTGTATGTATATATTTATATTCTTTATTTAACAACGGATTTTTGATATGTGTCTCTAAAGGTCTTATATGTAAAATAAATTTGTTTTCTATATTTTACGATGCATAATTGCACCTATTACTCTCAACCCTTAAATCTAGGGGAAGGTACTGTAGTAATATCATATTTTTAACAACTAGAAGGGACAGAGAAGAAAAAGACAACATATAAACTACCACTCACTGACCTAGATTACAAGTTGTGTGTATGGCTTTACCGCTGAAAAATTGGCCTTTGCGAGTGGAATAGTCAGCTCATCCGCATAACAAGTCGCACGGTATATATATATACCGCTAGTGTTTTAGCCTATACCGCAAAGACCCATTCCGCATTTAAAAAATGGCATTTGAGTGTAGAATGGTCAGCTCACTCATATTACAAGTTGTGCGGTATGGCTATTCCACTAGCATTATTGCTTATACGGTAACGATCCATTCCAAAATCAAAGACCAGTAGTTATGGATTTGGCGAAACAAAAATGTTTCCCAAAGCTCATAACAAAAATTTTACAAAGTATACTAACACCAATAAACTACCTATTAACCCCTAAACTGCCATCCCCTTGCATCACTAATACTATAATAAACCTATTAACCCCTAATCTGCAACCCACCCACATCGCCAACACTAAATTAAAGTATTATCCCCTAAAATAAAACTATTAATCCCTAAACCGGCGACCCCCCACATCACTACTACTAAAATAAACATGTTAACCCCTAAACCACCGACCCCCCCCCACATCGCCACTACTAAAATTAACCTATTAATCTTAAACCACCAGCCCCCCTCTCAACAAACTAAATTAATCTATTAACCCAGAAACACCCACTAACTTTAAATTAAAGTTACAATATAACTACCTTAAAATAAATAAAAACTTACCTGTGAAACTAAAAAACCTAAGCTTAAACTATAAATAAACCTAACATTACTATTTAAAAAAAAACAAAAAATACCAAAAATAAAAAACCTAAATTACAAAATTAAAAAATACTAATACTACGGAAAAAAAAACCTTTAAAATTACAAAAAATAAAAAAATCTGATTACAGAAAATAATAAACAAAATTATTAAAAATAAAAAATTTAAACCTAATCTAATACCCCTATAAAAACAAAAAAGCCACCCCAAAGTAAAAACACCCCCAATCTAACACTAAAACTACAAATAGCCCTTAAAAGTTAAACAGCTCTTTTACGTTAAAAAATACAAATTACCCCCTAACAATACACACCCCACCCAACCCCCCAAAATAAAAAAGTCCTAACCCTAAAAAACATAAGATGCCTATTTCCCCCTAAAGGGGCATTTGTATGGGCATTGCCCTTAAGAGGCAATCTGCTTTTTAGTGCCCATTAAAAAAACAAAAAAAGCTCTAATCTAAAAAAAACACCCCAGAGCGGAGCAGGAACGGCGGCCGCGCAGACATCCAGTGTGGAGGCTCCTCCTTATGCGATGCACACTGAAGATTGAATGAAAGGTGCCTGTTTTATATTTCTAATCAGTCAATAGGATGAGAGCTACCTAAGAAAGAATCCCCACGCTGGATGAAGATGGATCCACCTGGAAGAAGACCTTCACCGCTGGTCTTCAGGAATGGTAAGTACCTATTTCAGGGTTAGTGTAAGATTTTTTAAAAACATTTTTGGGTGGTTTTTTTATGTTTTTTAATGGGCACTAAAGAGCTTATTGCACTTTTATGGACAATGCCCATACAAATGCCCCTCTAGGGACAATGGGTAGCTCAGGTTAGATCTTTTTTATTTTGGGGGGTTTGGTTGGTTGGATGGTTTTACTGTTAGGGGGTACTTTGTATTTTTTTTATGTAAAAGAGCTATTAAACAGGGCAATGCCCTACAAAAGGCCATTTTAAGGGCTATTGGTAGTTTAGTGTTAGATTAGGTTTTTTCTTTTATTTTGGGGTGTTTTTTTTGTCTTTATAGGAGTATTAGATTAAGTTAAATTATTTTATTTTGGATAATTTCATTTATTATTTTCTGCAATCCTAGATTTTTTTCAATTTTTCGTAATTTTAGATGCGATGCGGGGGGCGGCGGTTTAGGGGTTAATAGGTTACAAGGTAATCACAGAGGTAAAAAGTATATTATTATAACTGTGTTGGTTATGCAAAATTGGGGAATGGGTAATAAAGGGGTTATCTTACTTTTTAAACAATAAAAATTCTGGTGTTTACTGTCCCTTTAATACTTTAATTTAGTGTTGGCGATGTGGGTGGGCGGTGGATTAGGGGTTAATATCTTTATATAGTGTTGGCAATATCGGGTGCGGCGGATTAGTGGCTAATAGTTTTATTTAAGTGTTAGTGATGTGGGTGGGCAGCAGATTAGGGGTTAATAGATTTATTTAGGTGTTGGGCAGTGGATTAGAGGTTAATAGGTTTATTTAGATGTTAGCGATGCGGGTGGATGGCAGATTAGGTGTTATAATAATGTTTATTTAGCTGTTAGCGATGCAGGTGGGTGGCAGATTAGGGGTTAATAGGTTTATTGTAGTGAAAAAAAGAAAAAAGAAAGTTCTAATGGCACTGCAGAATGTGTTTTATACCTTAAATCCTATATATGAGTTACTCTATAGATATAGAGTTATTATTATGGGTTGTAGGTGCTGTGTATTAATGCTAGATACCACGGTAAGTCTGAGTGGTAGAGAACCACCTCCTGGACAGAATTCACTTATAGCACTCTAGATATAGAGAGAGATGTTTTTTTCAGAACATTTTATTCAAATGGTCAACTTAGCATGAGTTGTTAAAGATGAGGTGCAATAGCTAAAACTTAGCTTTTACTAAATCCTAGATAAAATAGGAAAATACACACTTAAAAAAACATACTTAGCCCTGTTGTGTTAAGGACTTGGAGCTGACTCACAAATTCCCAGTAATAACCCTGTATAGCTGCTTAAGGTAATAAGGTAAATTCTGATGTGTAATCTGGTGCAGCACACGTTCCTGTTATAAATTTAATAGAATTACAAGCTTATGACAGCACTGAGCATGTAACTCGAGCTCTCAAATATATAAATAAGCTAATAATTAAAGAAATAAGAACCAATACTATTGCTGATTGTTTATGAATATCCTAAACTGGCATAGTACAATTACCAGATGCACAGTGTTATCAATCAACAAAGGGACTATATGTAATATATAATTTCGTCCATAGCGTGTATCATGGTATCATAGCTATCAGTCTTATAAGTAGTATTTATGTGGTGTTAATCGAGATATAAAACACATCAGTGTACTTGACTTATTGAATGCTTCCCTCGAGTACCTCCATAAATCAAGGCAAGCGCGACTGAACGCTCCACTTAATAACTTAATTAGTCAAACATAGAAAGAAGCTTAAGGCAATCTAAACCACAGGAGCTCCTAGTACTCCTCTCCAGTACTCTAGCATCCCTGACATGTTTCGCTGTAACCGGCTTTGTCAAAGGTTTATTGTAGTGTAAAACAAATAAATAGATATGTCCAGCGCCAGATATGACTCCACAGGCTTTTCCTAAAAGCGAGATCTCTCAACCAGGTCTCAAAAAGTAGAATCAAATAGTAAGCGGTGGAAAAGTGCTAAAAAGCATGCAAACATGGTAAGAAATCCCAGACATTTCAATCAAATGTTACAAAAGAATCTTTCCAAGTGAAAGAAGTTATAAGATGCCAGGACACGGGAGTCATTTACTTGATTGAATGTGGCTGTGGGCTGCAATATATAGGGCTAACATCAAGGAAACTCAGGGATAGAATCTGTGAACATCTGCTCCAAATTAAATGGAAGAAAGATGATTTCCCCCTATATAAACACTTTAAAGAGGTCCATAGCAGCAACAGCAAAAGTTTCAAGTATATGGGCATATGCAAACCTATAAAAAACTGGAGAGGGGTAGATTTTGAAAAGCAGCTTTTAAAAACAGAAGAAAAATGGATCTTCAACTTAGACTTTATATACCCAAAGGGTCATAACAGCAATACAGAGATATTCCATCTGCTATAATTTGATGCAACACATACATTATTTAATTCCTAAAATTTTATTAACTTACTCTCTATTAGACCTCTATATAGCCAAGGTTTATGACAATAATAGAACGTTCAATCTGAAGATCTATCTCTATAGGTTCTCTCTGAACTGGCCATATCATATCTAATACCTTATTTTTGAAGGCAAGACTAAGCCAGCTACAGCCAATTAGTTAAATAACTAACCAATCATCTCTCAGGCTTTAATATACTCATAGGAGATTATAACACACAAAAAGGACATGTTCCCTTTGTTTAGCTTTACATGCTATATCTCACTACTGTGAGTCGAACATATATGCTACACAATTGTTAATGGTATTTTGGAAAAGGCATATGTTAACTAGAATCAAAGTAAAAAGTCAATCTATCAAACAATGAATAAAATATAAATATTTATTATACTAAACACAAATTTTTCAAATATACAGATATCTGACCGGTCAAATGTATATATAAAAAATATCCTAATATAGATTAAAATAAGCAAACCTATGATATATAAATACAATGGGTTAAAAAATGCAATGCTACTACATCTAATAACATAAATATGATATAGTGACAGATATATGAGCGGTGCACCAATGGGGGATTATTGGAATCCTTATATGATATGTCACCAATCCACCTTATACGTAAAATATAACATTGGTATCATGTGCGTTAATAGTTGCACAAAAGTCCTAACAAAGTTAAGATATGGGATAGATTCGTTGGTTTTATAAATATAATCGTTTTGTCAAAACGTATTCTAAAACGTGTTATAAAAGGCTTGTCCCAATGTTTTTGTTAGTTATCCTTTAGGTGTATGTTCCTGCATGCTTTTCTCTTTATTTTTACCGTTTACAGAGTGCCCAGTTTTAACAAGGCATAATAATTTGTAGATGGATCGTGTGTTGCACTCACACTATCGGCTACTTTACCTCTAGGTGCCTGTCTGTCCGTTTGTGGGTATGTGTCATCCACTCACCGTCTGGCACAGGTAACTTTGCAGCCCCATGGATACGCTCGTCCGTCTTCTTCAAAAAGTAGATCCGTCCCAGTAAGGAAAACTTCAACTCTGCGCAGAGCGTTTATGTTACTTGTAGTTGAAAAAGGAGTGCCAATGCAATCCTTTGCAATCCTCCGTTCTTTTAGGTTTGTTATGTTGGACAATTTTCTATTATTTTTTCATTTTCTATTATTTTTATTTTTATAATTGTAAATAAGAATGTTACTATTATTTATAAGGATGGTTACCACAGAGTCATATACCTTCCACCTTAACAAAAATTCACCAATTCCACCTTAACAAAACAAATCATTGAGAAAGAGGCTTAATTGCTGAACCAATCAAGGACCTCCAACAGATTTAAATAGACAACACTTAGTCCACTAAAACCATCTTGAGAAAGCCACGACAAGTGGTGAAACGCATTGATGGTTGCATCACGGACATAAATTACACTTTGTCCAACATAACAAACCTAAAAAAAAGGAGGCTTGCAAAGGATTGCATTGGCACTCCTTTTTCAACTACAAGTAACATACACGCTCTGCGCAGAGTTGAAGTTTTCCTTACTGGGACGGATCTACTTTTTGAAGAAGACGGACGAGCGTGTGACGTCACCAACTATCTGTGGGGCTGCAAAGTTACCTTTGCCAGATGGTGAGTGGATGACACATACCCACAAACGGACAGACAGGCACCTAGAGGTAAAGTAGCCGATAGTGCGAGTGCAACACACGATCCATTTACAAACTATTATGCCTTGTTAAAACTGGGCACTCTTTAAACGGTAAAAATAAAGAGAAAAGCACGCAGGAACATACACCCAAAGGATAACTAACAAAAACATTGGGACAAGTCTTTTATAACACGTTTTAGAATATGTTTTGACAAAACGATTATATTTATAAAACCAACGAATCTATCCCACATCTTAACTTTGTTAGGACTTTTGTGCAACTATTAACGCACATGATACCAATGTTATATTTTACGTATAAGGTGGATTGGTGACATATCATATCAGGATTCCAATAATCCCCCATTGGTGCACCACTTATATTTCTGTCACTATATCATATTTATGTTATTAGATGTAGTAGCATTGCATTTTTTAACCCATTGTATTTATATATCATAGGTTTGCTTATTTTAATCTATATTAGAATATTTTTTAGGACATTATAATTAATCATATGTAAAACAATTCCGGTCTCTTAAGGAGCCTGTGCTACTATCCATCCTCATTAGGGATTGATATAGGATATATCTTTGAATAAATGTAATTAAGTTTTAGCGTGGATAGATATGCTCCAATTACTGTAGGATAGTGTTTTATTGTATTTTTAGCTTTATATCAATTTTATTTTTAAATGTACCATAGAGTTTTTTAATATATTGTTCAATAAACTTTTGTCTAACCCTTATAAATCCTCCCTTCAGCTTACTAGCCCCCCTTTTTTCAAGGAGCTACCACTAGAGCTTTTCCACCGCTTACTATTTGTTTATTGTAGTGTAGCCAATAGGATTTCAGTAGCTCTAATCCAATTGGCTAATTTGAATTTGAAGAATCAAATCGGCCAAAAGGAATGTAAGGTATGCCGTTTTTAAATGGGTACCTTGCATTCAACTTCAGAGGACGCTTCGCGCAGTAAGTCAACGCCGGTCCTGGATAGCTCCGCATCACCGGGATGAAGATAGAAGACACCCCTGCGATGGATGAAGATGTCGCCGCCTGGATGAAGACTTCTCGCTACCTGGATGGAGATGGATGTCCGGACTTCAGGAACCGTGAGTAGATTTTCTGGGGTTAGTGTTGGTTTTTTTGTGGGGGTTTTGGGGTGGTTTATTTTAGGATTAGGGCTTTAGGTACTGTAAAAGAGCTGAATGCCCTTTTAAGGGCAGTAAAAGAGCTGAATGCCCTTTTAAGGGCAATGCCCATACACATGCCCCTTTAAGGGCAATGGGCAGCTTAGGTTTTTTTTAGACTTAGGTTTTTTTTTATTTTGGAGGTTTGATTGGGTAGAGGGTTTTACTGTTGTAATTTTTTGTATGTAAAAGAGCAATGCCCTACAAAAGACCCTTTTAAGGGCTATTGGTAGTTTGTTGTAAGTTAGGGGGGTGTTTTTATTTTGGGGGGCTTTTTTATTTTTATAGAGCTATTAGATTAGGTGTAATTGTTTTTATTTTTGATAATTTCGTTTATATATTTATTTTAAACTTAGAGTTTTTTTATTTCTCGTAATTTTAGTGTTTATTATTTTTTGTAGTATTAGATTTTTTTATTTTTTTCGCAGTATTAGGATTATTTAAATTTGTAATTTAGGTTTTTTAATTAGTAGTTTTCTTTATTTTATTAGAATAGTTATGTTAGGTTAATTTATAGTTTAATCTTACTTTTTTTTTTATTTTACAGGTAAGTTTTTATTTATTTTAAGATAGTTATATTGTAAATTTTAATTCAAAGTTAGGGGTTAATAGGTTTAGTTTATTAGTTGCGATGTGGGGGGCAGATGGTTTAGGGGTTAATAGGTTTATTTATTATTTGTGATGTGGAGGGCCAGCGGTTTAGGGGGTTAATAGGTTTATTTAGTGTCTGCGATGTCGGGGAGCGGTTTATTAGGGGTTAATAGGTTTATTTAGGTGTTAGCGATGCCGGGGGGTCGGTTTAGGGGTTAAAAAATGTAATTAGTGTTGGGTATGTCAGGGGGCAGATTAGAGGTGTTTAGACTAGGGGTTTATGTTAGGGTGTTAGGTGATTTTCTTTTCCCCATAGAAATCAATGGGGTTGCATTACATAGATTTGCCATTCCGCGATCGCAGGTGTTAGTTTTTTTCTAACAAATTGTAGCAAAAAGAGAAAAACCTTGAATCCGTAGGTTAAAATCCAAAGTTCTTTATTGGTAAGGATAAAATCCATCATCACCAGCACAGGAACAGGAAGGAAGAGGCCGGTCTGTTCCTTCCTGTTCCTGTGCTGGCTCTTTTTGCTACAATTTGTTTCTGGATTACAAGGAGTCCTTCTTTTTTATCTTGAATCCTTTGTGTCCTTACCTCGGTTAGAAAATCCCCACGCTCACCTCCTTATTCCACTGTCTCTATGGGTGAGTCACTTGGAAGGCTCTGATTGGCTGGAGCACAGCACCTGGTTTCACACCCCCCTTTACACGTCATACCCAGAAGTATAGGAATCCTGTTCTAAGAAGCAGTCACCTTAGTGAATAATCCAACACCGGAGCTGTGGTTCACACGCTGCACCTGGATCACAGAGCTGCAGAAAAAGGATTTCCTAACTGGGACACATAAGGGACGTACTGTCTCAGCAGAAGTGTGAGTTGGTCCCCCATTCCGCTTAGGTGGATGTTCAAACTATTTATACAGGAGGGGGACTTTTTTGCATTAACCAAGCTGTGTTGAAATATAATTGCCATTCTCCCTGATATTTGAGATATTGAGCATTGCTAACTATTGGGGCACCGAGTTACTTAAATCCTTCAGAGTTTATGATACTTATATGTATGGGCAACTTTTTCTTTTAAATATTTTTTTCTAGCACTCTCTCCCCATTGATGTCTATGGGGGAAAGCGTGCACGAGCACGTAAACTCAGCCCTTGGCTTTTGTGCGTTATGGAGCTTAACGCACCATAACACACAGCACAAGGAGGCTTTTCAGTAACTCGTAATGGCAGCGCTATGAAAAGTGTGATACAGCTCTTTTTATTGCATTCTTTACGCACCCAGTATAGCGCAAGACTCACAATCTAGTTGAAAGTCTTATTGAGTAGATGCCACAGCAAGTTAATCTTTAGTAGTTCTACCTCCTCCTCTATACCGTCTATGTTTACGTTTACATTTAATTTGCCTGTTTTTTTATAACAATTTATAATCCATATGTAGAATATAATGCTCTCTAAATATAATCAATTGGTATCCTAGGTATGATAGCTGTGTATGGGAAAACCATTTAAGGTTTATAACATTGTGCTAGAAAAACAAGAGAGAATATGTCAATGCTTTATATAGTTTTTAAAAATGATCCACCTTAAAAATAAAAGATATGTGCTAATTGCAAGAATGTTTAGCAAATAAACACATTGTAACCCTTTTACTTGTGATATGGGATAAATAAATGACCTACTGACTATGAATATCCTCTGATAAAAATGGACTAAGACAAAAAGTTAAAATAGATGATAATAAAACAGCAGAGTCTATATAATAAAGGGTAACGAACAATTGCTGTAAACTGCAGATGTGGAAGTTGGAATGGAAGTCTGAAGTCTGGTTAAGGACAGGGGTATTATTATTTTTCCAACTACTGGCCGCTATTAATAAGCACTTTTCACTTTCACCCATAATAAGTTTCTGTATCATTTCATATTGTTTGTTTTGTGTAATAATCGGTGCTATAAACATTAGTAAATAAAATTGTGATATTTAGCATTTAGGTGGTTTATTTCCTTTCTGGGATTTCATTGACTCAAACATGCAGATTTTAAAAAAATATTTATAATATATATATTTTTATGTTCTATATACTCTCTATGGGATAGATTACAAGTGGTGCGCTTAATGTAGCGCAAGTGCAATATCTTTTTTTTAGGCTCCCTTTATATATATATACTGTATGTGTGTGTACATAAATACAATGAAGAAATGAATCCAGGCATCTCCAAGTCCGTTAAAACATTGAAGTTTATTCACAAATTTAAAAAGGTAGGTATTGAAGACAGAGCTCCATCAGGTAAAAGGAATTAACACTAGTTCTTACATGTTTCAGCCTCCACGGCCGTAATCATAGACATACTCCCTTGGTATATGGGAGGTGTTCTTATAGGGCTTTCATCCGCCCATTAAAATCAACACTCCTTAACCCTTTAATTACCAGCTGTTAGTAATTATACAATAAATACAACAAAGATATATTTTAAAGCTATTACAATTGTTAAATTCATTTGGCTAAACATATTATTCCATTTTATTTATTTACATTATTACATTTCATCAGATAAGGACCATAGAGAAGGGAAAGAGAATTTTCAGATTAAATGCATATTAAGAATACACTAAAATGGATTGGGCTGCCGGATGCATGCCTCTTAGCGCTAGACGCTGAGAAGGCATTTGATAGGGTTGAATGGGACCATCTACACACTTCTTTAACACAATTTGACATTACCGGTAACTTCCCAGGCCTCCTTCATAGAATATACAATGCTCCTAGGGCCTCCCTGATCATTAATGGTGAGCTTTCCCCCTCATTTGAACTGCAAAGAGGCACGAGACAGGGGTGCCCCCTCTCCCCCTTATTATTCGACCTGGCCATAGAGCCCTTAGCATGCTACATCAGGCAAAATTGTGAAGGATTAAAGTTACTGGACCATACACAACATTTGTCATTATATGCTGATGACCTACTACTATTTATAGGAAATCCTAATGCCAACCTACAACCAGTTTTAAACATAATCGAGAGATTCGGCACATTCACTGGATACAAAATAAACATTGACAAATCGGAGGTTGTATGGCTACAAAACAAACAGAATATCCCATTACAGTACACAGGACTCAAAATTACAGAGGGCTCACTTAAATACCTAGGCATACAACTACATGTCAATCCTAATAAACTATATCACCTCAACCTCAAAGAAACGGTTCAAAACATCAAAATCTTACTTTTGGGTTGGGCAAGGCTACCAATATCTCTCTCAGGCAGGATACACCTCTTTAAGATGGTTGCATTGCCCAAACTTTTATATCCCCTACAGATGTTGCCACTGCTTCTCACAAGAAAGGATGCCAACACACTACAAACTGCTCTGGGACAGTTTATCTGGAGAGGGAAAAAACATAGGATAGGGAAGAATTACCTGATGATGCCAACGAATAGGGGTGGTCTTCGTCTCCCTAATATTGTATGGTACAATTGGGCTACCTTAGCAAAACTAATTCTCGACTGGCTAGTTGGTGATAATCATTTCACTGTCCCTGTCCTGGAACAACGTCTTACTGCCCCGATACATCTTGCATTTTTCCCCCATGCGGACATGTCCTCGCTGCCACCACATATACAAAACCATATTGTTTACAGGGATCCTTTGAGAGCATGGGCCAAACTTTGTAGATTTTGGGGGGTGGATAAGTCGGTGAGTAAATATTTGCCAATCCAAGGGAATCTACGGTTCCTTCCTGGTTATACTACAGAAACCTTTCGGTTGTGGCAGGAGAAACACCTCACTACACTTAGGCAGTTGTATAACCCTGTAACTTTGGAAATCCTATCCTTTCAGGAATTACAAAACACGTACGCCCTCCCCGGTACTCACAAATTTGCATATTTTCAGTGTAGACACTATATAAATAAATTGAAATCAGATGGCTTACTTACTAGGGATGCATCCAATATAGATAAGCTTTGCATATTGGCAAGACAAGGGTCTTATAAACTCACGCATATATATAACCTCTTGCTCCTCCATCTAGAAGACACTGCTATGCAAAAGATATTATCTAAATGGTCGGGATATGATCTTCTAACGGTAGACAAACCTCTGATCGAAGATAGCTTAGATAAAATACAGGCCATAACTATTTCCTCCACCCTAAGAGAATCCCATTTAAAAATATTACAGCAGGCTTACATAACACCCGGTCTTCGTTCTAAATGGGTACCAGGGGCAAGGAATATGTGTATCAAGTGCAGCTTTGGGGCACCAGATTGGATACATCTACTGTGGAACTGCCCTAAATTGAAAAGTTACTGGCAGAAAATATCTTACTGGCTGGCCAAGGTCACAAAAATGCGGGTCAAACTTTCTGCACAACATATAATATTCTTCGTATCCACTAATGAGAGACTTAATTCAGACACCTTTATCTCCACAATTATCACACTGGCAAAACAGCACATCTTGGCGGGTTGTGCCAGCAATAAGTCCCCTCCATTCCAAAAACTAATCAGGAACATACATACTCAGATGTTAGTTGAGCAATCAGATACAAAGGGAGACCCTGAGAAAAGAATTAAACGTTTTCTCCATAAATGGGAAACATATCTACGGTATTTGCCAGATGCAGTTACAGAAAGGGTTATCTTCCCATTTCGGAATAGCTTATATATCCTAAATGAAAATCTGAAGGGTAATTGGTGCTTCCCAAACAGCGAAACCTAGACTAGCAATACCTGTGTGTGAATGCTCTGCTGACTGAACTCTTATCTATCCTAAGATGTTTCTGATGCTGGCCTGTGGGGGGCGATCTGGACGCACTCTGGGTAAGTTCAGTTAAATTGAATAGTTTTACTGGTTTATTTTGTTGTCCTTTTTCTCTGTGTTCTTTCTTGCCTATCTTTCTTTCTTCCTTTCTTCTCTAAATGTTGAAAAAAAGAGATCCAGGCCGCTTCATAAAGGACATTTCAACTAAAAGCTGGCAGAACTCAGGGTCATGGTATCTTATTATAATACAGCTTGGGAAGTATTACTGCTGATAAATGTGCATTTTGTGTTTAAATACTGTATGCTACTGTATTCCCGGATATTTATTGCCACCCTTCTTGCTGCTGTAACTAATCACAAAGTATCTGCATTACTTGAAATAACTGTGTTGTAAGTGAAATGGATCTTCATATTATAAATAAAGTTATTAAAAAACTTTGTTTATCATGCACTTGAATAAAGTGCCTTGATAATGCCGAGCACTGCACTTCAAGTGCATGATAAACAAGTACAGCACTTTAGATGGAATGCTATTGAGAGTATAAGTGTGCCTCGCAGAGGTGGTAGTAAACTAAAGATTTTGGAGAGGCAGGAGATCTACTGGATCCACAAGCTGAAAACTTTGGTCCCAGGAGGATTTAATTCACAATTTGATGTGATTAACTACTGGGAGTAAGCATGTGGATCAGATCTATAGCCCTGTTAATCTTTACAGAATGTAGTTAGAATGAGGTGAAATGATGAGGCAAAATATTAATATATAAAGAAACACAAATAATGAAGACATTAACATTAAACTAAGTTTACTGCATATGTTAGATTAGTTTGATATTGTGTTGTTATTTGCTTCTTTTATTTTTCTTTGATATTTTCTTGATTTTTCTTCATTTTATCTTCATTTCTTCAATATCTAGAATTTTTTTTTTTTTTTTTTTAACATTTATTTATCTCCAAGCACAAAGCACAAATCAGGAAGTACAAATTTATCACACGAATAAATTTCTTTGTTTAACAGAAAGAAGAAAAGAATGGTTATCAGTCAGAAAAATAAAAACAATCAATAGATAATTCACTCTTAAATTCAGAGGATCCACAGAGTCATAATTTAAGGAAGTTGCTACCACATACTTTCCAATATCTTATTCTTTGTTATTGTGCACTTGTGCTGTTTTCCTGTTTACCTAAAACAACATAACAAAACATAAAAAAACAACAAGAACGCAAAAACGCCAACAAAACAAAAAAAAAAAAAAAAGAAAAAAAAGGGGGAAAAGGGGAAAAAAGAAGAAAAGAGATCCCCCCTGCCTCCAGCTTCACACCTCCATCATATTAATAAGTAAATGTGACATTAATACCAGGAGTAGGGAAATAGATTATTCAAGATCAGAGTTCCAAAAAAGTCTGATTTGTGGAAACATTTAGTTAATGCATATTGCACGTTGTCAGATTGTTGTAATATCAGAGTGAGCCATTTATCGAAAAAGCTTTTTATCTGGTTCTCTGAAAGGGAATTGATATTTAGTTGTTCAAACATTATTTGCGAGAACACAGCTTGTTTGAATAGACCAAACGGAGGAGCAATCCTCTTCTTCCAGTACCTAAGAATTAGATTCCTTCCTAGCAGGATCAGGATATTAATAGATTTATGAAATGTAATAATGGACTCACTAGTTAAAAAAAAAACCTGATACATATCCAATACCACATTTTCATTTAAGACTTTAGAAGCCCAGAAGGACACTTTAGACCAAAACTGCCTAATTTTAGGACAGAACCAGAAACAATGGAGGAGATCAGCCTCCTTTTTTACACTTAAAACAGTTGGCAGATTTATCACCAGCCCACTTGGCTAACATTCTCGGTGTAATATATGAATTATTAATTAATTTGATATGAGATTCTTTCCAGGAGGTGGGAATTCTTGCCTCTCTTACTTGTTTAATACTGAGAATAATTTTTTCTACTGTTATTTCTTGAAAATGAGATCTCCAGTAGCCAGTTAAAGTTTCTAACCCCAATTGTCCTTGTTTCGACATTAAGATGTTGTAAATTAGCGAGATAGTATGAATGCCATTTTTATGTAAAATAATATAATCTTCAAGCTTACCAAATTTTTTATAATCTTGTCTAATATTTTGTATTTCATTTATAAAATGTCTAAGTTGCAGATATGCATAAAAATTTTGATTTGATAGATTATATTCTTGGAGGATAGATTCAAATGTTCTAACTGTATGTTCACTGTCAAGGACTTGGGAGATGTAGATTAACCCTTTTTCCTCCCACCTTGTAAAAATTCCTGATGTTAAACCTGGGGGGAAGAGGCTGTTACCTCTGATAGGGAGGTATGATGATATACGGTAGTCTATGTTTAACACGGTACATAATTTCTGCCAGGCTAAGACAACGTTACCGATTACCGCTAACTTCTTAATATGTTTTGGTAATTGTGCCATTGGGCAGTGGATAATAGCTTTAAGAGAGAGAGGGGCAACCATCTGTCTTTCAATTAAAGGATTCGTGAAATAATTAGTATCTGTGATCCAGTCACGGGCAAAATGTGCCAAGATAGCTATATTATACCATTTTATATCAGGAAGCGCGAATCCTCCATATTCTGAGAGCTGGTATAATTTAGTTCTAGATAGATAATGCCTTTTTCTGTTCCAGACAAAAGACGAACAGTTCTTATTAAAAAGCCTTAGATCTTTATTAGAAATAAAGACAGGGAGACTTTGAAGAAGATATACTAATTGTGGGAAGAGTATAGACTTAATTAACATGACTCTGGCCGAGAGAGAGATAGGGAACAAGACCCATCTGTCTAGTTTTTCAGCAGCATTTGCAAAAAAAACAGAGAAATTGTTATCGTACCAAAGATTAGGATTTCTATGAAGATTTATTCCTAAGTATTTGATGCTTTCTGTAACCTGAAAAGGGTGTTCCCTACAGCTATCTTTATTCTGGTGTATCCAGAGAATTTCAGACTTGCTTAAATTTAATTTGTAGCCCGAGAAGGAACTAAATTGCTTAAACATATTTAAAACATGAGGGATACTAATTTTAGTGTTCTGCAAGAACAGCAGTAAGTCATCAGCATAGAGTGATAATACCATTTGTTGGTCTCCAATTTTTATACCTGGTATGGTGCCTCTCAGGAGGATTGCAAGAGGTTCTATAGCAATGTTAAATAAAAGGGGAGACAGGGGACAACCCTGTCTCGTTCCTTTATGGATATGGAACCTATGTGTTGGAGCCCCATTGACTAAGACATATGAAGTAGGTGAATTATAGATGGACCTAATTAATGAGAGAAAATTCCCTTTAAACCCAAATTTATCAAGGGCGGTGTATAAGTGATCCCATGTGACTGAGTCAAAAGCCTTCTCGGCGTCGGCGGTTAGTAACGCATAATCTTGTTTTGAATTTTGAACATTATCCTGCAAGTTATACCAACAATATTCTAATACAGTAGTAACACGGCGTATATTTCTGATAGAGGATCTCCCAGGCATAAAGCCTGATTGATCCTCATGTATAATTTGCTCTATGCCAGACTTAAGTCTTTTTGCCATTATAGAAGTAAGTAATTTATAATCTATATTTAGAAGTAATATAGGCCTATAAGAAGATGGATCAAGAGGATCTTTACCTTTCTTTAATATTAAAGTAACCGCTGACGCCAAGAAGTATTCCGACATAGGCTTCCCAGCTGTAAAATATTCATTAAATAATCTAGCCAGAATAGGAAGTATATCACATCGCATGATCTTATAAAATTCTGATGTTAACTGATCAGGGCCAGGAGCTTTATTTGACTTGGCATGAAGTATTGCCTCATCTACTTCCTCTAGGGTAATAGGTCTATTTAAGACTTCCAAAAAAGCTAGAGAGATTTTAGGAGTTACAACTGAATTCCAAAAAATATCTTTGTTTTCAAAATTAATCTCATTCGCCGCATATATGTTTTGGAAATACTTGAAAAAGCTTTCTCTAATCTCTAGTGGATCTGAACATCTATCTTGGCCGACCCTAATAGCTTCAATCATATTGTTCTTTTTCCTGGCCTTGTTTAATCTAGCCAGAAATTTGGCTAATCTGCCAAATTGCCCGCTGTACTTAGCATTGATTTTAATATCTTCCCTTAGCATTTTCTCTTTGAAGAAGAGATCATATTCCTGTTTAGCCTTCTGATATTTATCCCAAAGGGATTTAGAAGTATCATTAATATAATTTTTATAAGAATTGCTAAGCTGATTGGCCAGCTGTATTTCACGGGCATTGAGTTGCTTCTTCCTTATAATCATATAGGCTTTAATTTCACACTTAAGGTAAGCCTTAGCAGCTTCCCAGTAGGTCTCTACTTTATCAAGATACTCTCTATTAAAGGATTGATACTCCCGCCATTTCTGGCCTAACCAATCAGCGAACTTTTTATCCTGAGATAGATAGTTGGGGAAAAAGAAATTATTTACAAAGTTAGTAGTAGTGTTCTTAATTGCTATACTCAGAGAGATGACAGCATGATCTGAAATTGTTATGTCAGAAATATGAGTATCAATATCCATCGCTAACATGACACTAGAAATTAAAAAGAAGTCTATTCTAGATAGCGCTCTATAAGACTTAGACTCACAAGAGAATAGTTGAGAGTCCGGATGTTTAATACGCCAAATATCATGTACCTTTAAATTATTACATATCTGACGAAATAATTTGGCCTTAGCAATAGAAAATTTAGAGTTATTTGGGGTGCGTCTATCTAGGGATGAAGTTGGAATAAGATTGAAATCTCCTACCAAGATCAAATTTTGTCCAATATACTGGGATAACATCATGTTAAGTTGGTTCCAGAATGATACATCTACCTGATTTGGCGCATATATATTGCAAAAGATATATTTAATGTTCCCTATCTCAATCTCGACCAGAAGCCATCTATCCTCTTTATCGTGAATATTTTTCAGAATTTTGTAAGATAGACATTTGTTAAACAAGATGGCTACCCCTCTCTTCTTCCTAATACAGGGGGAGGCGATTACATGGCCCACCCATTTTGATTTCAGTTTATTTACTTCGATAGCCTTAAGATGTGTTTCTTGTAGGAAAGCAAGGTCCGGTTTATGTTTACCTAGTTGCTTAATAATTAGCTTTCTTTTAATAGGGGAGTTTATTCCACCTATATTCCATGAGACACATTTAATCATTTCTTCTACTCTTCATATCCGTATCAGATGTGGAAGTGAAGGCAGGGAGGGGGGGAAGGAAAGAGAAAAAAAAAAAAAAAAAGGAAGAAACCAAGGGGGAGAAATTTCTAAAAACAGAACTTTATGTAGCAAATAGCAACATCTCACGAAATCCGCAAATATATTTACAACTTTGGTTCGTTCCCTCATCTATACATTCATTTTCAAGTCCAGACAGAATTGTCTAGCTTTTTGTTCAGTTAACAGAGTATGTGTGGCATCCTTTTCTTCTATTATTATTTTGGCTGGATAGATTAATCTGGCTTTATGCCCTGCATTAATTAGCTTGGTGCAGAAGGGTGACATAATTTTCCTTCTTTGGGAGGTTTCACTGGAGTAATCTTGAAAAATCAAGATTTTAGCTTCTCCTATCTGCACCAAGTCAATTTTGCGGTAAGATCTTAAAAGTGTCATTTTATCTTGATAATTTTGAAATTTGATCATGACTGCTCTAGGCTTAGTTAGCCCGTTCAGCAACTTCCTTTGGGGACCAACTCTGTGTGCTCTTTCAATCAACAAAGGAGTATTCTGTTGTTGCATCCCTAATATTTACGGGAGAGATGTAGAAGCAAAATGCAAAAGGTCAGCAAATTCACTGGATTCTGGTAAACCTACAATTTTTAAATTATTACGACGAGAACGATCCTCAAGATCTGTTATGCGTTCCTGTAAGTTTTTAATGTATTTATTATGATCTGACAATTGAGTCGCTTGACTATTTATAGCATCCTCTGTTTCAGAGACTCTATTTTCAACCTCGTTGAGCCTATCTGAAAATTGTCTCACCTCCGCTGTTAAATTAGCCATCTGGGATTGCAACAGCTCAAATTGGGGAAGAAATATTCCTGACAGCTGATTAACCAGCTGTTGGGTATCATTTTTAGTAGGTACAAACTCTTTAACTATTTCTGGCTGGATATCAGAAACACGTGTTTTCCTGTCTTTATTTTTAACTGGCATAATGGGCGAATTTGTTTTAGACGCCGTAATATATTTGTCCATATATATCACCCGCTTCCTCCCTAAGTAAAAATTCTATTAAGTGAAAAATGGTGTATAGGGTGCAAAGAAAAAAAGAAAAGTAAAGGACTCCGTAGTGTGGAAAGAGGGGGGAGAGAAAAAAAAAAAAATCGGGGCAATTAATGCCTATCTATACAAATAGTGTATGTGCATACAAATAAATGAGTGAACGTGACTATATATCAAAAACTTACAGAAAAATACAGATTGAATAAGATAATCAGTGCAAATATTGTGAAGTAATGTAAGGGGGAAAAAGCGAGCTATATGTTTATGGGTTTTTAACCAGGAGTTACATACATCAACTATTGCTTATATGGCAGGATGGGGAGAAAAAAAAAAAAAAAATAACCTGTATAAGAAGATTGGGATCTAATATATTCTGAAAGAGAACAAAATCTTATACCATGTAGAATGTCTCTCTATTTGATTTAATCAGCACATAGAGAGTTTTATGGCTAGACTTCTTAATGTAACATGTCAGGCACAATAAATACAGTGCTTATATGATCACAGGATATAAATCTATATATATATGTAGGTAAAGATAGATATAGATATATTAGTTAAACTTCTAGAACTAATAACAAATTTGCAAAATGCCTATAGTACATTAGAGAGGAAGATTTTCCATAATAAAGCTGAAAGGACAATCTAGGCCCTACTACACAGCTAGGTAGTAAATCTTTCCACGAAGTTATATTCGTCTAACTTTTTAACTTTTTAACTATTTAATTCGTTTACTATATTAGGCTTGTAAGTTAAAGTAATATTTTTTACAGCCTCAGGAAGACCAAATGTATAAAACAAGCAGACTTGGATACTGTCCATAATAATCTTGACACTTAGGGCTTTAAAATGTCCAGCCGTTATCAAAGCTACTTCAACCCGCACGGCGGCGGTCTAAAAGCAGCAATTTGGTGAAAAGTTCTCTTTACTTTAGGAGAAAAGAACAAAGCAAACAGTCAAAGCAACAGTCAAAGCAAAGAAGCCAAGGAACCAAATATACTTGCACTTTCCAGGTTTGTAGTAAATACAGCAGCAGGGGTCCCACTCTTCCCAGCCTGAATAACTTCCAATGATATCCTGGAGTACGGTCTTTTGCAAAGCAGGCCTGTCTCAGCTGTTACCCTTGCAGTTATCGTAGCACCTGTCGGGAAAGCACAGCAGCAACCCCGGTAGCTCCAACCAGATGACGTAGCAGTAAGTCGGCAAACACTTTGCCCTGTTCAGTACTCCGTCCTGGGTCTTTTACTCCGATATATTCAGGCACCAGCTTAACCAGGTACCCAGATCAGTATAGCAGGATATCCTGAGGATTGGAATTGCTCCAGAGTGATACCGCTACCGGCTGTAAGTTGGCAAACTTTAGGTACGTTCGTTGCAACCGACAAGGCGGCAGAAGGTTTAGAGTTTGCAGGGTCCTTATAGTATAAGGGTATTTGTTCGTGCACCTGTACTGCAGTAATTTGTACCTTCGTGTTGCATCCAAGATGCCGGTGTGGTATAGTTAAGGGACAGCGCCCTATAGTTAGTCAGGAGAATCACCCCCACGGGGTGTATTTTTTCTAATAAAGGGGCTACTTGCGGATCTTGCGACGGAGCGTACCGCTCTCACGGGTTTCCTGCCAAGGCACAGATGGGGACTGCCCAGCTCCCTAGGATGTATGTATCACATCAGCAACGGGAGAGTAAAGCCAAGGAGGCAAAGCTGTTCCAAAAGCTGACTCTCAGCACCACGCCACAGCTCAGCGTGCTCTGCTCCGAATCAGCTCCTCCCACCGGAAACCCTCCAATATCTAGAATTTAATGCTATGTGAAGAAATGTAAAGACAAATAAATATATCAAAAATTGACTAGTGGCTGGCGAGGAATGTTTGCTATGGTTCTATATCTGATAAAGTACAATGGTACATGCACTTAGTATTGAATTATTTGTTGCCCAATCCATTTTAGTGTATTCCTAATATGCATTTAATCTGAAAATTCTCTTTCCCTTCTCTATGGTCCTTATCTGATGAAATGTAACAATATAAATAAATAAAATGGAATAATATGTTTAGCCAAATGAATTTAACAATTGTAATAGCTTTAAAATATATCTTTGTTGTATTTATTGTATAATTACTAACAGCTGGTAATTAAAGGGTTAAGGAGTGTTGATTTTAATGGGCGGATGAAAGCCCTATAAGAACACCTCCCATATACCAAGGGAGTATGTCTATGATTACGGCCGTGGAGGCTGAAACATGTAAGACCTAGTGTTAATTCCTTTTACCTGATGGAGCTCTGTCTTCAATACCTACCTTTTTAAATTTGTGAATAAACTTCGATGTTTTAACGGACTTGGAGATGCCTGGATTCATTTCTTCATTGTTGTGTATTACCGAGGAGTTGGGGTACTTCTACCTTGGAAACCGGCGCACACAGTGACATCATTGACCCGGGACGGGGAAGGGGGAACGTAACGTCACGCTTCAACGGCTGCACGTGTGGAAAACAAGCCTTCACAGCAGGAGCATCATACCTGGCTACAGCCTGTTCCGCGATTGTG